>NW_021340186.1:0-1333 GCF_001605985.2 Dendrobium catenatum
TTCTCAGGTCAAGACAGCAGTCAAGGATATTCAAAAATATTGAACAAGAGCTCTTAAATAGAAGATCTTCAAAGGGGCTCATTAATTGCAAGTTACCGACTTTATCGTCTAGGACGATATTTAAATCTTCCTGGCCGATCAATACAAATCTCATAGGATCGGCCAGAGCATCGCCCTGAATGTAAACTGGACGATTGAAAATTTGCTTGATCGTCCTAGTCAATCAGCTAAAACCAGAGGAAAATTGTCCATAGCATCGCCCTAAATTTGATCTGTCCGATCCAAATCGGTCAGCGTATCGCCCTAAATTTGTACTGGCCAATATTTATCGTCTGGAAGCAACCAAGGGTTTTTGAATGGATCGTCCAGGCCAATCTTGTGATCGTCTAGGACGATGTTATCGTATCAATCACCCTTAATTACTCCCACGATTGTCGGATCAATTTAGGCATAATTATACAATATCGTCCAGGCCGATCAAATAATCGTCCTGGCCGAATTCCAAAAATACAGAATACCTAAACTGATTAGGGCGGTAATTTCTTTCAATATTGAGCATATCAACATGGCTGATACAGGTATAGTCCAGGCCGATAAGGTAAATACGGCTACCTTAACTAAGAAATCCTGATTAGATCTTCTGTTTTTAACTCGATCGTCTAGAACGATATAAATATCGTCCAGGATAATATGAGTGAAAACACAAATTCTAAATCTCTCAAGTGTGTGTGTAGGGTTACTTAATATCAGTCACTTCAAACAATTACAATTGACTCAAGAAAGAAAAAAAGAAATTTCAGACTGAAGTAATCCTAATCTACCCAGTCTTGAGCTGAATTCGATTTCCGTCCGATCTTTGAGTCCTAAAAAGTCAGTAGAAAAAGGCAGTTGTAGTGAAACAGGATTTGTTTTATATCATCAAAATCATAATCCAAAAATATGTTTGTAACAATCTCCCTCTTTTTGATGATAACAAACATATCAATAATCAATTACAAAATAGTAATGCAAAAACTAAACAAGCTTTCAATTTTTCAAACTGAACAAGTACAAACATATTACAAGAGAACTACAAGAGCAAGTATAAACATACTACTCTCTCTTTTGACATCTCAAAAAGGAGGAGGAAACTAAAAACAAAAACCAAAGCAACTAAAAGCACAATACAAAAAAAGAAAGCAATCCACATAAAATAGAAACTAAAACTAAAAAAATGAGGGATTCTGATCATCAGTTGGAGGTGGAGGTGGTGGAGCCTGCTGAAAGTAGCTAGCTAGCGTAGAAAACTGAGCATTGAACCAGGCTATGTCCTGGTCGTGCAGCTGCTGCTGGC
>NW_021340187.1:0-311 GCF_001605985.2 Dendrobium catenatum
AACTTATTGATTAATTTCTCAATCCTATTACACATAGAAAGAATTGTTTGCAAGGTTTGAAAAGAATAAACAAGAAAAGAATATAAGACACTTGAGTTAATCTACCCCCAAAACTAAGGAAATCCAAATCCGATGAGAGTAACCTCTTTTGCACAGAGGTAATAAGATCATCAAACAAGAAATTTTTCTTTCTCCCCTTATAGAGAGGAAAACTTAAATACTTAATAGGTAAAGACCCTTGAATAAAAATCGATATTATGCTTAATAGTATTATTGTGATTATAGGAAATCTTACTAGAAATAATAAAGTA
>NW_021340188.1:0-433 GCF_001605985.2 Dendrobium catenatum
ACAAACTAGATCGTACCATACGATGAACAGAGATGAATTATGATCATCTCGGAAATCGTCCTGGACGATCTCTTGGTTTTTGTCACATCGTACTGTACGATAGTAATCGTACCATACGATGAACAGAGACGACATCCGATCGTCCAGACCATCGTTCTGTACGAACAGTATCTTATTGAATCGTACCGTACGATATTATATCGTACCGCACGAATTGTTTTTGAACTGTTCGTACATCTTCGTACCAGGACGACGTCTGTTTGTGAAGATAGTACTGTAAGATGTGGAATCGTACTGTACGAACAGTAACGACTAAATTCAGAGGTTTTTGGAGCCTTTTTTAGATATCAATCAAGTTCTTTTTGATCAAGTTTTACAGAGGGGGTGAACGTGGTAAGAGAGGGATTCCAAGAGAGAGAGCTCTAGAGAAATT
>NW_021340189.1:0-1319 GCF_001605985.2 Dendrobium catenatum
AAATTGAAAACAAATTTTATTGGTTACTTTTTTTAATAAAAAATTAATATATCTTTTAAATTTGAGAATTTCTTTCTATCCTCATTTATTATATCAGGATAATTAAGACATCATTTAGTATAGCTTTTTTAATACTTTATTTTTCAAATCAAAAATATAATTTTCATTTGATCATTATTTTTTCATAAATTAAATATAATTTTCATTTAATCACAAATAGTAAATCAAGCATCACAAATACTTTATTTTTTCAAAAATATAATTTTCATTTAATCACAAATAGTAAATCTAAAATTTTATTTTATGAAATTAAAATTTAGATAAATATTTTTTTCATAAATTAATTATGTTCTTATCTCAATCATTGGTGTTTTAGTATTTTCCTGAAAAATAAGAAAAATAAGGTGCACCTCAATGGCGACGGACAAGACTAACATTCATATGAAACCTTACAGCCCTTTGTTTCATCCTGGCCTGGATGGAACTCATGGAAGCCTCCTCCATGGGGCAAATTATTACATCCGGTCACCGGACGAGCAGAATAGGTTCGGACATCCAATAAAAACATGCCATGTCACCTACGCTTTTGACTGCGCTTTAAGTGCATTTTGACTGTGCTTTAGGTACGCTTTGACTGCGCTTTACCTGCTCTTTTAACACGCTTAATTTAAAATAATATTTAATAAATATCCGGACCTATCTCCGCGTCCGATAACCGGATGTAATAATTTGCCCGTCCTTGGAAGGTAAGGTTTTGTTTGGGACGGCTTTCATATCACTTCTTAAAATTATTTTTTAGAACAAAAATTTTAATTTTTGTGTTATAAAACTATTTTAAGAAGCAGTAAAAAAGTCATCCTAATTAAAACCTAAATCAACCTCAGCTCGTAATGATTGTTTTATCCATCGAAGATCTCCCTTGATATGTGAGACACTATTTGTGATGCTTGATTTCTATCATTAGGGAATATGCTTAATTTTAAATATTTAAGTTTTCTAATTGTAATTTTACAATATTTCATAAACCAGCATGATTATAAATAAATAAGCAAAAAGAATGAAATTATAACAAAAATTAAAAAGAGCAAAAATTTTAATTTGATTAGTGTTATTACAAAAATGCTAATCTAATGAGCTTTTCTTATAAAACTGCTAATTAGATTGAACATGGGCCACATGTAGTGGTATCAATAAATGATCTGGTCTATCAACTTAACATGAAAAGTCAGGGTTCAGATTGATCGGTTTAGTAAATGGTCGGATTTTGATTGGATTTTTCAATTCATTTATTAAATTGGCCGGATTTGGGTTGACCTAAA
>NW_021340190.1:0-461 GCF_001605985.2 Dendrobium catenatum
ATTGTTTTAAGAAGCAGTTAGAAAGTCATCTCAAATGAAATCAAAGTGAACTTAGCTAATTATCACGCTGGATATAATTGATCATGAATAATGAGCTTTTTTGATGACCCTAGTTGTGATTTCAAGATACTTAAAGGATGTATTATAAAAATGATGCTCCCATGTTTAAAATGAACTAAATTTAGAATTAAGTTCTTAAAAGGGTGAGTGATTTTTTTTTATTTATAAGTTTCTACTCACAATGGAAAAAAGAAATTGTATGTATGCTTAACAGGTAGTCGGTGGATATAGTAAGGGCGCTTATCCTCGAAGGGGGCTAATATGTGGAACTTGCCTAATGGTTTGAGAGGAGCCAATTCGCCTCAAGGAGCTTGCCTTAAATGATCCATAGGCGCTCTTCGCCCAAACCTACTAAGGAGCTCGCGCTCTATGAGGCGATTTGGGGATTCTTTCATCAAGTT
>NW_021340191.1:0-528 GCF_001605985.2 Dendrobium catenatum
CCTTTAGACAAGGCTACTCAGACAGTTCAGATGATCTATAGTCCCAGCCACAGTCCTAGTCACAGTTCCAGCCACAGTGACAATCAGAGTTACAGTTAGGGCAGTAGTGGCAGATTACTCCACAGTTCTGAGGGAGAGTGGCAGCTAGCACTCTTCAAGGAGACTTAGCAGATGATTGAGTAAGCTGTATAGAGCTTAGAGGCAGTTGAGATGAGGCCTCCTAAGGCCAAGTCGACAGTTGTCACTCCAGCTTCTTCGTTAGCACTAGTTTTTCTTTTCTTTCTTTTATTGTAGTGCTAAATGAGCACATTTTCTTTTTTTTTTTTTACTTCTATCTGTACTAGAAAAATATGTTAAAAAAAATGTTTGTAACCTCAAAAGGGAAGATAGGCCCCCTTCCAGCACTTGGGCTGGGGGACCTCGTTCTCCCTTATTTTGATGATTAATCAATAAAAAAATGATGGTTTGCAATTATGATTAACTCTTCCACATCTTCTAGCTTTACTAGCTTTGTAGTGATGACTCATG
>NW_021340192.1:0-320 GCF_001605985.2 Dendrobium catenatum
GCGGCTATGGCCTATAAGGCCATGCATGACGGGGGCAATGCTTTCAAATTCTGTTGGTTTGAGAAGCTTAAACTCCATCCTAGGGAGAATTTTTTTTGGTGGCGTATTCTCAAGGGGGCCATTCCCTGTAATAGTTGGCTTATGCGGAGGGGCTTAACGGACTCACCGCTGTGTCCGTGGGGGTGTAGGGAGGAGGAGACGCTCGACCACTGCACAACACGTTGTAATAAGCTGCAATGCACTATGAGCATTTTGCAAAAGTGGGGTTTTGATATGCCGCATGTTAACTCCCTTGACGAGCTGTTGCAGGTTCTTGCCAC
>NW_021340193.1:0-281 GCF_001605985.2 Dendrobium catenatum
GTTTTAACTGGCGCCTAGCAACGCATAGATTTTGTTTCCCTACGGAAGGTGTTCATTTAATTCAATAACAAGGTTGATTTCTTTTATATAAATCTTTTAAGATATAATTTTAAAATTGACCTACCCTACGGCGGCAATTTTAATTTAAATTTTAGAAAATTATAATAATGGGTCACACTCATAAAGATATATATTAAATGTGTTAATTATATCTTGACCAAATAAACGGTTATTAATAAGTAAAGATAAATATGAGATATTTATGATTTTATTTATTAAAT
>NW_021340194.1:0-371 GCF_001605985.2 Dendrobium catenatum
GTCAGTTCTTGGTTTCTTTCGAGGAGGTGAAGGCGGCGCATCCAATTCTTAGATTTTTTCTTCATACCTTTGCATGATCTCATCCCGTTCTCTCAGAAATTCATCTTGTAAGCGCTGTTCTTTCTTGAAGTACCTTTCTGTACGAATGTGCATCCAAGATTGAAGCTTGTACAGCTCATACTCCAAAGGATGTGTTGACTTTGATGGGATCCATCTATCCATTGAATCTTCAATTTCATCTGACTTGTTTTCTTCTGTTTTTTTGTCTTTTTTCATTTTTTTGACGACTCAAAAAAGACTAAAAAGAAAGACTCAAAGAGAGACTTTAAAAGAATCAACCTAAAAAACTTAGACTCAAAATAAGACTCACG
>NW_021340195.1:0-1155 GCF_001605985.2 Dendrobium catenatum
CAGATCCCAGTTTCGTTGCCTGCTCCGACTCCGTCGGAATGGAGCTCCAGCTGGAGATTTGCCATCTTCCTGCATTGCCTGCGGACGGCAACAAGACAGTGCGGGTTCCGGACTCTGCCATGGATGGAAATCATTCTGACTCCGTCGAATATCTGGCCCCTCCTTCCGCCCGCGCGAGATATGGCCCATGCTGCTCACACGAGACAGATGCTGATCGCGACCAGTCTTGCAATCTAGATTCCTGTTCTTCTTCTCGTGACCGGTCGGCGGCCGTGACCGCGATCTATACCACCGGACCAAGCCCACCCACCGCCCTCTATATGCCTGGGAGCGATGCCTTCCATTATCTGACCCAGCTTCCACGTCCTTACCCGACAATGTCAGACGATGACGGCTCCGCTCTGCAAACCCCGGTCCAGGCACATCCTACTATCGCTGAAGGAATCCTACAGCGTAATGCACATCAACAGAGTACCTCCTACGCAATTTGTTGGCTCGGCTTCCCTAACCACACGTCCATGAGCTTCGGTGATAACCATTCCCATGGTAAAAGCATCATCACAGCAGTCGCCACTTCCTCCGGCGACAAAAGCAACGACGAAGATCGAGTTCAGCTTCTCCTTACCAAGATCCTGAAACCGCACATCGGGTACTTTAACAACTACAAGGGTTGGATCCAGCTGGAGATCGTGAGCCCTAGAAAGTTAGTTCGGCTAGAAAAGGCCTGCTGTGGCTGCACCGACGATATCTCATCTGGGATTGGTAAGCTTGAAAAACACGACACAATTTTCTTGCAGGTGAATGGTCTTGCCGGAGAGCCTCCACTGGAGCTCCGTCAGCTGCGGAGCCTTAAGTCGAAGGACCTTTCAAATAATGCATTCATGGCTGAGACCCCTCCATCGTTCGTTGGGCTGAATAAGCGTACTCTCCTTTCGTTTGGTGCATGGAGCCTTTCATCATCATTTGATTCATCTGAGAACAAATCCCAAAAGGTTGGGGTTATGGACAGATCTGAACTTGATAACTTCATGAGGAATCCTGGTTTTGAACTACAATATCATACATATATTTGTGATGATGGTTATCATGACACCGCTTTCAAATTGATCAAGGTAATAAGTTGTAAAGTCTGGTCTCGTGAAGATGTAAATGTGA
>NW_021340196.1:0-215 GCF_001605985.2 Dendrobium catenatum
TTTTAGAGAAGTCAAACACAACTTACCAAAGATTTCAAGAAAAACAAGAAGTGGATTTTTCATTTTTAGAAAAGTGAGTGTGTGTTTTGATCAGAAAAAAAAACTTCAACGAAAGGAAAAAAAATTTCAAAAAAATAAACAAAACTAAAAAACATAAAAAAAAGAAAAACACAAAAACCACGAAAGGCTCTTAACTATTATCTCTCTCCTGGTCC
>NW_021340197.1:0-253 GCF_001605985.2 Dendrobium catenatum
TCTGGGAAGGGAGGCATAAGGGGCCGGAATCCGTAGAGATTCCGTCAGTGTCAGGGCATTTAGCTATTATATATATCTGATATCTGATATCTGAGTTTCGTATCTGCTCTGTTGATATCTGTTCTGTTGATATGATCTGTTGATATCTGTTCTGTTGATATGATCTGCAATTCTGATTTCTGCTTCTGTTGATGTAATATGTCTGATTCTGTTCTGTATTACGATTTCTGTTTCCGTACCATTCTGTTTTGAT
>NW_021340198.1:0-1456 GCF_001605985.2 Dendrobium catenatum
CTAGTATTGTCTATTCTTGCTACATGATTTATCTTACGAAACGAAAATCAGATTTGAAGTCTTTTTGAATTTAGAGTTGCAAAAGAATAGTAATATACCAATAGTGAATGTGTATGGGATAATGACTATGAAATATCCTAAATTTTTCGAAGTAGTCTATCCTAAATTAGTTGTGAATCAAAGCATATACATCGCTAGATCTCTATCGAGCTTGTGAGGATATAAAGAAATATTTATGACCTTCCTACAATTATTTAATCTCCATAAAATCTAGAACATTAAACATCCTCTCTCTAGGAATGGAACAGTTCAATTTAAATACTCCTAATTATTCTAATATTCCTCCGTCGAGGTAATGTATCACATTAGGTTTAATTCTATACATGAACACTATATAAATTAAATTATGAATGAGATATATTAAAAATAATCATTAATTCCTTAAAGTATAAGGGTCAACATTAATAATTATAACAGATTTTCATAGCATTAGTAAAAAATAATGAGTTTAGGTGGCTATAGAATAAAAATTGAATAATACAAATTTCATTGCTTACTTCAAAAAGATAGTACATATTGAAAAGGTTTAAAAAAAATATTACTCAATAATGAAGGTTCTCAAATAGAGATCGCAGATGGACCGTTTTCAAAGTGAATCACCCCTTACAAACTTTGCTCTCCACACTTCTTTCCTTCCCAATTTTTTTGCTTTGTCTCTACAATATTGGTACTCACTTATAAAAAGACTAAAAAAATTACTTATACTTCACACAGAAATGAACTCAGGCGTTGTGGCTCTTAACAAGTTATCACTGCGATGTTGCAATATGAACTAGCACATCGACGCTCTTAATTAGTAGGCTTCGCTACAACGTTGGAATGACCCAGCGTGGCTATTAGCTCAACCGGTCTGTCGCTTGGTTGAATCAACGCAACTCCACATTTCGTCAACTGCTTCACCACAGTGCTGTAAAAGTTGATTACTGCAGCCCTTGAATGTGTCATTCAGCGCAATGACATTATAAAGTTTGGCGCTATGGTGCTCAAATTCATGAGACTCTTGCATTGTGATACTAATTTCTAGTACTGCAGCATTATGAAACGATGTGGCGCTGACCTTAGATCTGCTTGAGAGTTAAATCAATTGGCATTTTTTCCGAGGCTCCAGCACTGTAATGTCCTGATTTGACACTGAGGCATTGAAGACCCTGCGACATTGATTGTTTGGGTGTTGCGGCGCTGGTTCAACGCTTGTGAACTTTCTCCATTTTCTAAGTCTTTCATGCACAACATCAACTAAAAATAAAATTTCCTTATGAAATTTAAGACAATAAATATTAGGGGTGCCAATTCGGGTCATCGGGTCGGGTTCGGGTTGAACCCGAATTGACCCGGTTCTAAATGGGTCAACTCGAACCCGACTCGTTTTATAAATGGGTCGGCTTTTTCAAACCGG
>NW_021340199.1:0-817 GCF_001605985.2 Dendrobium catenatum
GGAAAGTTGTCATAATTTTAATTTATCCAATTCTGGTAGAATTTGGATTAAATGAGATTCAAAATTGGTATAATTTAAACCATCCTATGTCTCTACTCATTTGATTTCTGGAGAATTGCATAAGGGTCCTGACTTGTTATGGGCTTATTGGACTTAGCTTCTACTGGCCTAAAGTTCATCTAGTTTAACCAAAGAGCAAATGACCCCATTCATTTGAAGTTGGATAGAATGCTTATTAATGATAAGTGGCTAGATTCTTTCCCTAACTCCTACTATGATGTGCTCCCTCTCTCATGTTCAGATCATTCCCCTATATTACTTTCTTCAGGTCAGCTTACAAGGGTGAAACATAGATTTGTTTTCAAGAACTTTTGGACAAAGCAGGAAAATTACTGGTCTAAAATTTTAAACATTTTTGCTCAGCCATTCAAAGGGAATCCCATCCTTGGGTTGTATCACAAGCTTAAAGCATTTAAAGAAATCTTCAAAGAGAAAGATTGGAATAGTTCTTGTCACCTCTCTTCCAATATGGCAATGCTTAAAGATCAACAAGATCTTTGCTTGAATATGTTGAATTTAGATCCACACAAAACTCTACCATGAATCATAGACTCAAAAATACAAATGCCTAATTATCAGATTGCTCATCTTCCTGGACTAATTGGGTGCTTCAAAGGGCTAAACTGAAGTGGCTTTCTCATGGGGAAGATGACTTAAAATTTCTCTATGCTAACATTAGAATGAGAATAAATTATAGCGCTTCTCCTTTGATTTCTAATGATGATCCTATTATAAGGAAGGACTTGATCACTTCAAT
>NW_021340200.1:0-559 GCF_001605985.2 Dendrobium catenatum
GATTTGATTATGAATTTATAGCCATTGATTTGAATCAATGATGACTCGGACATTGTGTATTATATTTGAAAATTTATTTATTTATGCATTTATATTCTCAAAATATATGAATCTTGATGATTTGTGATCATTAGAGGAAATTCTAACATGCGATCTATTAAGAGTTATAAGGGCTTGATATCTCTATAGTGTTATGCATTTGTGATTCATAAGAATATGTTATATAACATGTTAGCACAAAGAGTCGTAAGGATCTGAATTTTAAATTATGATATTTGTTGAGAGATATAACGGCTATATTGGATCAGGTTGTGACAATATTCCATTTGTTATAAAACCATCTCGAAAAAAATATCCAAAAGTTAAATCAACCAAAAATTACTTTAAGAAGCATTAAAAAAGCCGTCCCAAACGAGCTGAAGTCTCGAGCCATTAATCCAAATCTATAATCTACAACATGATACACATAATGATTTAAAATGTAATTAAATATAATCTTCTTGTCTTCAATTATATCAGCTTGCCAAATCTTGCTAATTTGCTAGCATATGCATCAAAA
>NW_021340201.1:0-63666 GCF_001605985.2 Dendrobium catenatum
AAAAAGGAACAATAAAAAAAAACTGAAAAAAAAAAAGATAATAAAATAAAAAATAAAAAAAAAAAAAAGAAAAAAAAATAAAAAAAAAAAAAAAATAAAAAAAACAAAAATAATAATAAAAAAACACAAAAAAAAAAAACTAAAAAACAAAAATACCATCCAAAGAGAATGATTATATGTGAACCTAGTGAGGGGTTAGATACTAGGCATGGATTAAACAAGGAAGTCAATCATTCAGCCTTTATTTCAACAATAGAACCCACTAATATTGATCAAGCACTTTCTGAATGAATTTTGGATATTGGCCATGCAAGAAGAGTTGAATCAATTTGTAAGAAATAAAGTTTGGAAATTAACCTCCAAGGCCAAAAGATCAAAGTGTTATGTGGAAACCAAGTGGGTGTTCAAAAAAATAAAATGAATGACTCAGGAGTAGTCATTAGAAATAAGGCTAGAATTTAGTTGCTACAGAGGTTATAATCAAATTGAAGGAATTGATTTTGAGGAACCTTTGCCCCTGTAGCAAGACTTGAAGCAATTAGGGTTTTACTTTCCTTTGCTTGTTTTAAAGGTTTTAAATATCATTTTTGGATCTTCAAGATATAAATCTTTTGTGATGATTTTCTAAAATAATGAGTAGTGAATTTGAAATGAGATCTAATGAATATTAAATTACTTATCTAAGTTTTAGCATTTAAGCAACTTGAGGAAGGACATTTCTTGTCAAACTAAATATATTAAGACACATTCAAAAAATATGAAATGGACAATGCTAAACCTGTTAGTACACCAAGAGTTCCTCATTCAGCTTGATAAGGACCTTAGAGGAAAATCTTGTGACAAAAGAAATATAGAGGGATTATTGGATCTTTCATTTACTTGACTGCTAGCCGACCAGATATTGATGTTCGTATTTGCTTATGTGCTAGATTTCAATCAGATCCAAAAGAATCACAATTGACAGCAGTTAAAAGGATTTTAGATACTTACTAAGGAACTTTAAACACTTAGGAATTTTGGTATCCTACAATTTAGTCTTTCATTTGAAATTGTTTGGTTATTCAGATTCTTGACTTTACAGGCGCTTAGAGTGGCATAGGAAAAGCACTTTGCTGGAAACATGTCAATTCATTGGAAAATTATTAGTTCTGGTCCAGTAGAAAATAAAATTCAGTAGCCCTATCTACTGCCAGAAGCAGTAACTTATTTGGCATTAGGAATGATTCGTGTGCACAACAGTACTTTTGCTTTAAAACAACACTGTGATTGATTTAGGATTAACTATAGGCACTATCCAATTTATTGTGACAATACTAGTGCTATTTACATTTCCAAAAATACTATTTCAACATTCTAGAACCAAACACATGATCATTAAGGCATCATTTCATAAGGGATCATGTATCCAAGGGAGAAATTAAACTTACTCATGGTTCAACGAAAATCAACTTGCAGACATTTTTACAAACCTTTAGCCTTTGCATACTTCCAGTACATTAAGAACAAGGCTTGGTGTTATGATTGAATGCTTAAATAAAAATGTTTTTGCAACATTGATATTTATGTTTTCTTAGTTTATTTGTTTTTGTTTTGTTTTGATATTTATGATTTTTGTGCTATTTTGAATGAGTTTATCTTTAGGAGTTTGTGGTTTGTCTTTATTTTCTATATTTTGAATGTTAGTTTGTTTTAGTTTGTTTTATTAAAAGTTTAGTGTATTTCTTTTGTTATTTTTGATATTGTGAAATGATATTGTAATCCTTTTCATACAATATTAATATATGTTGTAGTTGATTTTGATTGCGATTGTTTGAAAAGTGTTTAGTTCTTATGAATATTCATTAGTCTTTAATCCTAATTGTGCCTTAAATTAGATGTGATTTAAGATTAATTACATTAGAAAATCTAGTCTTTTCTAAATCTTAAATTTGTTATTTAAATATGCATCAATTTAGAATTGTTTCTTCATCGTCTATTCATTTAGACTACATAAAAGTTAATATTATTATTGTAAATTTAGATTGTTTCTTATATTTTGTATTTCTATGATCAAGTGAGTATATTTAATGCACTTAGAAAATATTTGAAATTTTGATTATTGATCTCTTGAATATTGGTTTCAATTACTCATATGAAAATGTACAAAGAGTACAAAAATCAAAGGAAATGCGCAAAGGTTCACAAAAGTGAAAAAGAGGCATAAAAAT
Source organism: Dendrobium catenatum (assembly GCF_001605985.2). Lineage (NCBI taxonomy): Eukaryota > Viridiplantae > Streptophyta > Magnoliopsida > Asparagales > Orchidaceae > Dendrobium > Dendrobium catenatum. The sequence continues at coordinate 2,208 of NW_021340201.1, forward strand.
AAGCCCAATATAAAAAAGATGCCACCTAAGATGATAAGACAATTGAACAATAGTGAAGATATGCTCTTTCACATAGTGTGTCATCTCTTCTTTCCAAATTCCTTTGTCATCTTAATAAGTTATATGATTATATTCCTATATTCTATTGACTTTGAAATATAGGAATTTTACATCTTCTCTTGTAATGATTTTCTATATATTCAAATGTTCTAAATTGAATCATGTTTTGATAATTCTTCTTACTTACAATGTTATAATCACTTCTTAAATTCTATGAATTTCTATGATTTACCCTATGTTATTAGTTTTAGATTGCATACCTTATGTCAATCACCATTTACGATTAAATTTTCAAATGAAATATTTCATATATTATTACATTTCTCGTCTATTTCTTCTTTCACTATTTATGTTTTTGTAAAAATGGGGAGAAATTTGTGTTTGTATGTTTTGTTTTTGATTCTGATTGTGTCATTTGGCTTGTGTTATTGTCTTTATTTTTATTTTTGTTTAAATTTTTTGAAAAAACAAAAAATTGTTTTCTTTGGTTCAAAATGCCTCCTCTTATTTTAATCGTATTTATCAATTCAGAGGGAGTTTAGGAGATTTTGTTAACTTGAAATCATACAAACAATATTGTTTTTGCCATCATCAAAAAGGGGGAGATTGTTAAGATAGTTGCTTATTTGCATGCTTTACATTTTTGCAACTTGTATAGTTTTGATGATTCCAAAACATTATTGTTCAAAATGTGTAGTTATCTCCTAATAATTTTAGAAGATTTGTATTTGCTCTTGATGTGTTACTAACATTTCAGGAAAATCGAACTCCAGACTACGCATTCAAATCAAATTCAACATGAAATGAAACTTTTCTGAATTTGAAGCTTGTACTTTTCTTTGAGATTAATTTGAAAGGGAGTGATTGTAATTGAGTGAATAAAAACATACACACAACACACTAAGGAGATCATATAAAATTTATACTGATCGTACGGGGACAATATTCAGATCGTACGGGACGATCAGACGTTATCTCCTATTGAGCCACATTGAGAAAATAGGAACTGGGCTTTGAAAACTTTTCTAAGTCCTATTCATCCGGGACGAAAATTTTATCGTCCAGGAACGACTTGGTCTCTGTAATATTTCATCCAGACGAAATTATATTATCATCAGAAAAACAGTTGCTCTCTGTAAAAATTTTCTGTCCAGATTTTAATTATCGTCCAGGATGGATTTTGGTCTCTATAAAATTTTCGTCCAGCACGAAAATTAATTATCGTCAGAAAATGAGTTGCCTCTTTGTAGAATTTTTGTCTAGAAAGAATTAATACATCCAGGTAGACTGATCTTGCTCTCTTAAAAATTTTGTCCAGAGAGAACCAATTTTCGTCCAGACGATTAACCGACTTAGAACGTGTTTTCAGCAGTTTTTAGAACCCGACTAGTAATAACTGTTCGTACCGGACGAACTTAGTTCGTACGGGATGATCAGCGTGTACGAAGACAATTTCGTGCACATAATACAATAGGGTCGTTTCAAAGTGTTTAAGCTAAATCGGTCCAGGATGATCCACGATCGTACGAGACGATACACATTGCATACAGGTAATTGAAAACTTGCAAGTTTTTGAGCAGTTTTTTCCTGTTCTTTTGTATAAATAGTCCAAATTAGACTGCCACCCGAATCTTTTTGTCATTTGATCTTCGTGGCTCTTGAGAGAATAGCTAAGGAGAAAGTTGTGAGAGTGCATTCCAAGGAGGATTCCAACCACTAGAGCGTGAGGCTTCACTTGGAGTTCAAAGGTTAGAATCATATCTACTTGTGAATTGGATTACTTCACTCTTTTCTTTCTTTCCTTCTATTATTTCTTGTGAGAAGATCTGTCAAGGAGATCCGGTGTCTGGTCGACATTGGAGAGTGGTAATAGTCCGAAGGGTTTGCTGCCTACACTTGGAAGAGTGTGAATAGTCGAAGGGTTCTCTACCTACAACTTGGAGAGTGTGAACAGTCGAAGGGTTCTTTGCCTACACTTAAGAGTGTGAACAGCGAAGGGTTCTCTACCTACACTAGGAGAGTGTGAAAGGATGGACTGTATATACTCTTACCAACACTGGGAATTGTGCTTGTAAAAGGACGACCGGTTTCTCAGCCGCTCAGGCGGTAGTGGTGAAAAGAGTTAGTTTGTAAAGGCTTCTCCGCCTATGCTGTGGGTGCAAAAGGGAGAGTCAACTAATTGGTGATTTACGTTGCAATACTCAGAAGGGTTGCCTCGGGGAGTGGATGTTAGAGTCTGGTATAAAGGACCAAACCATATAAAATCTGGTGTCATTTTACTTTACAGTTTTAACGTTTCACGCATTTTAATTTCTTGTAATTTTAAGAACTTCTGTGGTTGGAAAACATTTTTCTAGAAAAACTTAAGAAAATTTTTCATTTCGATTCAACTTAATTCAAAGAGGGATTGAAATTTTTGAAAACAGTAGTCTACCAATTCAACCCCCCCCCCCCCTCCCTCTTGGTAGCCTTGAGACATTAACTTAGGTTTAACAACCTAAATACTAGAGTCAACAACTTTTACTGCTAAATATCATTTTGAGAGATAGAGTTATAGTCACAATATCTATGTACTTCCTTAACTTTTTTAAAAGAATAGTTTTACGGATTGTCTATTTTTGCAATTGGACAATCCTAATAGCTATCTACCTATAAAAAACATTAAACTTTTCTAGTTCAATATTATTTATACATGGTACAAACTATTTATTTTTCTTTAGCATATATGAATTCTACCTTGTGTTGGATTCAAAATTGATATATATTATGGAATCTTATTTATATAAAATCTTGTTCACTTATAATTTTTTATTTTTCCATCTTCTACCTCTCTCTTTAGTCCATTAAGCCATTCTAACCTCCTTTTTGTAGGAGGGGTTGGATGCCAATAAACATTGTGTTCAAGGTTCAGATGGTTTACTTTTTCTTATTATTTATTTTATTTTAATTTTTTCCCTTTTCTTTCTCTTCTTCAGTCTGTTTGAAGTTTCAAAAAATTAGTATATACCCTTTTATTAGATAATATGTGCATCTTAATATATACCTTATTTATGCAGTTAGAATAGGTACAAATCTCCTTCATTATAGTGCTCAACATGCTTACAAGAGTATTTAATGCATTATTTAAGAGTATAAGACACCATTCCATATCCATGAAGCCATTATCTACCCAATAGAGAATTAAAAGAAGCCTCCAAATTTTTTATATAGAATTTAGCTTTAATTTTTAGGCCATTTAAGGAGATGGGTTATTGATCCCAAAGTCCTCTCACTATTTTCAATAAATTTTCACAACATCATTTTACTATTACTTAGTTTGTGGGTATCCACCTTTTGGTAGGCAAGAGTTCTAAGAGTCATTATATTTACCGATGCACCTAGATCAACAATAACACAAGACAACATGAAGTTTTACATATTCAATGAAATGTACATATGGCGATTATGGATAGGGACTTCTAATAATAAAACTTCTTCTAAGAACATTACTCCTAGAATGTCCTTAAATTATAATGTTTCTTCCAACAACGTTAATGCTTATTGACCTATACAAATCTTTGAATAAAGTAAATCTTTGATTAAATATGGCCTCATTTCCTTAAATAAGACTAGCATATGACAAATTCTAAGTTTTGTAGGCAACTTAATGAAATGAGCTAAAATAATATAGTCTACTTTAAGAATTTTTTGATTAGCTACATCTTGATCATATTTTAGTTGAGTTTTTTTAAAAGCCTTAAGATTATCTAAGACTTATTTTCCTTTATCTAAAATGGATATTTACTTCAGAAAAAAAAATTACAACTATGAAGATTTACATGAACTACCTTTTTAATTAAAGAAATAGTAGGATTATCTATCTTCCAGATTATTAATTATTTCCAAAAATTTATTTGAAGAAATATAAAAAAAAATAAATATTTATAGTAACGGGTGCACCTTAACTGTCACGGAAAGAGGCATCATAATATGAGAAATTTTGTTAGCAAATCTATTAGTTTATTTAAATTTATATATGTTCCTTAAGAGTTTTTTTCATCTCAAAGACTACATGAACTATTAATTTGATCATCATAAGAAATAGACAAGATATAAATTAATTCTTTCTTCATTACTTTCTTAATCTCAGGCTAGACAAAATAAAAATCATATAGAGTGAATAGTATAAAGGTTTTAGGTCCCCCATCATGAATTTTTCTCTACCACTTATTAATTCTAAGCTTGAGTAGGAAGTAAACATACCAATGGAGATTAATTCTCAACCAGTTCACCTATCAAATGATCCTTCTTTGAACGAGCATAATGATCAAGCCATTTCTAGGGATATGGAAAAGGATGAATAAGATAGCATCATTGAGTAAATCTAGTCATTAACCTTGAAGGGAGTGACCAATTAACCTCCTACTTCTATTTTGGCATGCATTACCTAATTTATAATAGTGTTGAGAATATTTATGAGCAATTTGTAGCTATTAATTATGATGTGATACTAATAAAATCCTTGAATCTTCTGATTATATAGAGAATAACACTGAAAGTCATAATATTGTTTCTTCTCACCCCTGTGTGAATGAATAGGAAATTATGGTAGAAGAAAATATGAAAAGAAGGAGAACTTTGTTAGGATGATATGATAGAATGTGCTATGTATCATGATAATGGTAAGTATGGAGAGACGTTTTTAATTTCCACTCATGGTGTTGGTTGTGGTAATGAATTATCTAATGGTTCTAGTATGGTTAAAGATGATCATAATTTATTCATATGAGAAATAAGAAAAATAAGAAACAAAAAAAATATGGATGTAGAGTCCGCTAGAAGTACCCATTCTCAAACTTCTAATAATTGCTTATTAATGATTAAGTCTATCATTTGAAATATTAGGAGTATTTGTTTCCATTCTTCTATAACTAGAGATAATAATTTACATCCTATTCACAATATGGTCCTTTTAGTCCTTCATGAGCTGCTTATTCCTGCTACTAATTTAGATGAAACTTCCTACTATCTAGGCTTTAATCAAAGTTTTACTAATGTCTCCAATACAATTTTGGATTTTTGGAACGATCCCACCAGTATTGAGATTATTGTAGATTTTTATAATATGATTTTGGATTGTAACCTTGTGGATATTGGTTTCTCTGGTAATGCTTTTACTTGGTATCATGTTAATATGTGGCAGCGTCTTAATCGTGTTCTTTTTAAAGATCAATGTAAAAATTCTAATAATAACACCTTTGTGGAGCCCCTTAGTAAAACTTTTCCTAATCAACTCCCTCTTCTTGTTTGTCTTATATTGAGGCAAGATGGAAACTTTTCTAATTTTAGATTTCAAAATATGTAGCTTTTAGATAGCTCTTTTTTAAATATGGTTCAGGCTAATTAGAAGGCCACTCTATATCCGTATATTAATATTATGGGCATGAATAGACTTAAGTTTAAGCTTAAAAAGCTCAAGTATAAAATCATTTAGTGGAATAGAAATATTTTAAAAAACCTTTCCTCTAATACTTTTGTTGTGGAAGAGTTATTGATCTCTATGGAGAATATTTTCCAACACAACCTATCTATAAAAAATTTTAGGAGGCTCTAAGAGGCTAAAAAAACCTTTTCAAGTTTCCAGATCAAGAGGAAGTTTATTAGAAACGAAAAGCTACCTCTAAGAAACTCATTGAGGGAGATAAGAATAGTAAGTACTTTCATAGAGCTAAGAATTTCTTTTATAAAATTTATAATTTTGATGGTCTTTATAAGGAGCATGCAAGGTAAATTGCCAAGTCTGCTATGGATCATTTCACCAAAGTGTTTAACAACAATTTTGACCCTGTTCCTATTAATCATTCTGATCTAATTTCCATTATTATTAATGATCATGATAATAATGGATTGATCACCCTTAATTCTTTGGAAGAGGTTAAGAAGACTATTTTTAATATGAATGTTGATTTTGTTGCTGGCCCTGATGGTTATACCACCAAATGTTTTCAAAAAGGCTTGGAACATTATTTTTCATTATTTATCTACTGCCATTTTAGATTTTTTTGCCTGTAACACTATTCAAAATTTTTCACTAGTACCTTAATTATGCATATTCCTATAAGGGATGTTATTAATGCTTGGCATGATTTCTGTTCTATTAGTCTATGTTCCTTTTCTAGCAAGATCATATCTAAAATTTTGATGAATCAGTTATCTACTTTGTTTACTAGAATAATTTCTCCTAATAAAACTAGCTTTGTTAAAGTTAGAGCTATTTCTAAGAACATATTACTCACTTAATAACTCATCCATGCTCTTTTTATCATTGATGTTGAATACCTTTCTATGGGTCTCACCAATTTATATGAAAGGTATCCTAGTCTTAATTATCATACTCTTGGTTGTTTTACTATCTCTCATTTATGTTTTGCTGATGATGTTATTATATTCTATAATGGCCCTTTCAAATGATTAATGTTCTTATTAGATTTTGGCATAATTTTAAGATTTGTAGTGGTCTTACTTTAAACAAAAATAAGTGTTACTTTTTAGGTCTTAAAATCTATCCTGCTGACCACATTAATGTTTTGAGAAATCTTACAGGTTTTATGTAAGTCTCTTCACACCGACTTTCATGTTTGTTTGACCAGTCAGTCTCACAGTCTGGCAGGCTTATACCATTACGCTCACGAGCAGAATCAACACTTGAGCCTACCTTCGCACACCTCCGTTACTCTTTAGGAGGCATCTGCCCCACCCATCACAGTCTTTGACGACACTACTGGTTATCTTGGGGTTCCCCTTTTTAAGGTGCATTAAAATTCTTCCCTTTTTAATGAGCAAATTACCTCAGTGCAAACAAGACGCAACCCTTGGTAGTCTAACTTTCTTAGTTTTGGTGGGAGATTGATTTTGATTAAGAGTGTCTTATATTCTTTTTCTATCTATATTTTCCAAACTATTCTTCCTATTCTTACTGTGTGTAATAGGCTTGAAAAGGTTTTCAATAAAATTTTTTGGAAGGGTAATTGTTCTAATTCCAAAATCCTCTGGACTACTTAGAGTAATTTATATGGTGTTTTAGATGAAGGGATGTTGGGTTATAAGAATATGTATAATTTAGTGTATGATTTCTATATTAAATTATGGTTCAATTTTTATGCTAAAGCTATTCTTTGGGCTAAGTGCATGACTGCCAAATATTCTGTGGGCATACACTCTACCCTTTGTACTTATAATTAAGGTGACTCTAGAGTTTAGAGAAGACTTTGCAACATAAAATGGGAAGGGGAACCTCATATTACATGGGGTATTAGTCATGCTAATTTATTTTTTTGGCAAGATCATTTATTGGGTCAGACTTCTATTGATCAAATGTCAATACTTTTATGACTACTGCTACTAAGGTGAATTCTTTTATTTCTAAAAATTTTTGGGATTACAACAAACCTAATGAGGTCATTCCTATTTCTTTCATTAATCTTATTTTTCAAATTCCTTAACATGGATGCTGATGATTTATTATTACGTAATTTGGCTAGCAATGGCCTCTTCTGACTCAAGGATGCTTGGAATGTTATTAGAACTAGAAGTACTATTTCTAAAATCTTCTCTAAGATTTGGAGTAAAAGTATTCTGACCACTATTTCTTCTTTTATTTGGATATTTTAAATAAATATGTGTCGACTGATGATAACTTAATTAAAAGAGGTTTTGTTTTACCATCTAATTGTCAATGTTGTTTTCATGTGGAAAATATGCATCATGTGTTCATTACTGGTCCTATTGCTTCTAAAATTTTTATTCACTTTGATGCTATTTTTAAGTTTAATCATTTCTATGGAAATATTGGCTTCAAGGGCATCTTAAATCTTTAGTTTAGTACTTTGAGGGGTCATGTTGGGAATCTCATTCCTGCTCTTTTTTTTGTGGTATCTTTGGTTTGCTAGGAATAATTCCCTTTTCAATAATATTGTTATGGATAACCATTGTATAATTGGGAATATTAAAGAAACAATTATGAAGCTTTTTAATGCTCATCTTTTGACTTCTAAGAACATTATTGGGTTTTTTTTCTCTTTTGCTAAGGATTTTGGAATTGACCTTCATGAAACAAATGATAAAGATGTCCCTAAGCTTACTTATTGGTCTAAACTACTTGATAACATTTTTAATCTGAATAGTGATGGCTTAGTTAAATATAGTTCTTACGGGTGTTGTGGCATTATTAGAGATTTGCATGGCAATTTTATTGTGTCTTATGCTGGTCCTCTTAAAAATGTTATATTATTATTGCTACACTCTCATCTATTCTTCGTGGTTTAAAAGTTTGTATTTCTGTTGGTATAATTATCATTTTGATTGAGGTTGATGTTTTACATTGTATCTATTATTTTAAAGAAAATGAAGATAAAATTTATAGCCCCGAGCTTTTTTATCTCCAAAGGGATATTAAATAATAGAGGATCCTTTGTAATGTCAATATTACCCATGTGTTTTGTAAAGGGAATGCTTGTGCTGTTGGTTAGTTTATTTTGGTTGTAATTTTGAACTCCTTACTGAATTATCCTATCCTAATTTTCTATTATTCTTAAAAGGTCTTAGAAGACTTGATAAACTTGATTTCCCATAATTAATTCTTTATTTTGCCTCTCCCATTTCCTGGCTTCAAGTTGTGGTGTTTTTGTTTTGTCTTCTTTTGGCTCTGCTTGTAATGCTCTTCCTTATGGAAAATTTTCCAATAGCTGCTCATCTTGTCTACTTTTCAACCCATAGTTGTAGGGGTGGTTGCCAATTTTTATTTCTGGTTATAATTTTGGATTGGCATTATCAATGGGAGAATATTATCTGCTTTACGTGATTGATCAATCTTTTTTGGTTTTTTAGTAAGAATTTCAATCATAATTCTTTCAGGAATGCTGGGATGTTGCGACTAAATATTTGAGATATTTTTCAGTTTTTCATTTGGGTTTGTAGAAACTATATTAATTTTTGTTTAAGAAATTGTTCTAGTATTTTTCCCATTTTAGGTTGGATTTGGATCATATTTGAGTGGGAGTGCATTTTTTTGGCTTCATGATTTATATGATACTACACACCTGAGCTGGAAGTTGACTCACAATTATCTCAGACATCCTGTAGACCTGGAGATTTACTTTATTCATTTTGGTGTAGATATCATTATGTTTTTAACCTTTCAACTATGTGGATTCAATAACTATAGCTACTATATTTTTTTGGGTATGATTGACTCATTCAGTTGTGTTACTATTTATTGGTGGTCCTTGTATAACCCTATTAATTTTCTTTCCTTGCTGTTTGTTTTATTGTAGCTTTGGCGAAGTTGTTTTTATAATATTTTTTTATTTAAACTAGTGTTTTTACCTCATCCTTGATTTATTCTTATTCAATGTTAATTTTTTTTCTAATTTAGCTTGGTTGTTCAGGCAAAGTTTTAGAAGTTTATTGAAGCACATAAAGAACTATAATAATTATTTTGATCATTTTGATAGGCTCAGAATTCTCTTTCTTTGGTGGTTTGTTTGGATAATTATTGGTAACTATTATTAGGGGGTGCATTTGCTCGTACTGTTGGTAGGAGCCTGGCTTATAACTATGGTTCAAGTTCTTTAGGCATTAACTATTTATTGATTATGTCTTCATGAATTAATATGATCTTTTTAACTGATGGGTTGTTTTTCTTTGGGCGCTATCTTCTTTATATTCACTAGAGGATTTTATCCATCTGCTCTTGGTTTTTACTTTTACACAAGTGTTTCGCTCTTCATATAGCGGCTATTTCTATTAAGTAGTGTCATTCTAAGAATGGCTGGAAGGAGCTTTTATCCCATGATTGGAGCTTGGTTCTCAGGTTTAATTATGGTAATATTTATTTATGCCTAGTTGCTTTACTTGGTTATGTTTTTTTTTTTTTGGGTTAAAACCCATCGATGGACCTACGTGTTAATAATAAAAAAGGAGTACAAGGTCCTTAAAGGGACCTCCAGCTCGCTAATGCTCCAAAGAGCTACAAAAAAAGTCAAAAAGAAAACTAAGAGAAAGATGTCCCTACTAAACACAATTACGAAGCTCCCTAATAACATTCTATGAACAAAAAAAGAAAGGAAAAACAGAAAAGAGAGTACCTTTCCAATAGTACCTTTCCAACCATAATTGGGTCCTGCACAAAAAGAGAGTGACTCTCAAAAAACCTGCAAAATAGGCCTGCAAGAACACTAAACCAAAATATAAAAGGCAAGGAGATGATAATAAATAAATTAACATAGTTAAGCCCATAGATCAAACTCCAGACTAAGAAAAAATTATGCATAAAATAACCTTTGTAAACCCCATTGAAATCAAGAAAAATAAACTTTAAGCTACTGATAACAGGGAAGACCACCCCAAAAAAAATAACCATGATTATGATATCTTATGGTACACCCAAATTGCTTAACAGATAAATTCCAAAGATCACTAAGAGTCAAGCCACAAAGGATACTGTTCCAATCAATTAAAAAACCATAATGATTTTCCTCACAAAGTGGATTCAAATTAGTCACAAAAGTAAAATCACCATCTTGATGTAACCACAAATTCCACACAAATATAATACTAGTGCTGGCCAAACCTTAGTTACCAAATAAGATAGCAAACATATGTTCATGGAGATAAGTGCAGACAGTAGAAATGAAATACAAAACACCACCATCACAGATGCCAACAATCTAGCAATTTCTATTATAAAACAGGTCTAAAACTGGACAACAGGGCAGCAAACAACCAATGACTTGTTACCACAACCAGGAAATTCCATAGGAGAGAGGTAAGAAAGAGGTAAAGATAAATTCCCCATGAGACTCCATCCAAGAATAAGTAAGCAGCAATGATATGAAAAACAAACAAAACAATAGTCCCAGCTCGAAATAGAAGAACAGCAACCCAGCTTAAAATTGGTAGAACAACCAAAATACTCCACGGGAATCAAGTAGAAATTAATAAAAGCTATAAGATAATAGATGCAATTGTTGTAAATCTAAGTTTATGGATTAGACTTTTGATGATAGCAAACATTCATGATTTCCTACGACTGCCTTACCTACTAACTTTTCAGGTCCATAAGATCGAATGCAACTCAAGCCAGCTCAAGATCGGGTAGATTTAGGTTGATTCATGTCTATATTTTTTTCCTTTATTGAGTCAATTGTAAAAGTGGCTCCTGATGCTAAGTAACCTTGCACACACACACTTGAGAGGTTTTCTGAGTTTCTCTGTTTTGAGTACATCAGCCTGGACGATGTTCATATTGGCCAGGACGATTCGACTAAAAATAGAAACCCTAATTAGGGCATCTTGGTTAAGCAGTCGTCATTAAGCAAATCATCCTGGACGTTACTTGTATCGGCCAGGATGATAGGCTCAAATATGAAAGAATCAACCGCCATGATCAATTTAGGTATTCTTTAATTTAAATTATCGGCCAGAACGATCTCTATATCAACCTGGACGAGGCAGCACAATTATGCCTAAATTAATCTAGCAATTTTGGAAAGCAATTAAGGCTAATTGATACGATCACATCGGTCGAGTCGATCGCAGAATTGGCCGGGATGATGTCCGAACGGTTGACATCGGCCAGCATCTATTTCGGGTGATGTTCAGGATGATTGTTCTTGAATTTGAACTAATCGGCCAGGATGATATTGTATCGGCCTGGACGATGTAAATAATTTTTTTCTGATCATCCCAAATCGTCCCGGCTGATTAAGCTTATTTTGTACTGATCGGCCAGGATGATATTCCTATCATCCTGGACGATAAAGTCAGTTCTTGAAAATCTATTTAAAGGACCCAAATTTTCTCATGCTAAAGACCTTGAGTGCTGGTGTCTTGACCTGAGAGAGTCTTAAGAGAGGGAGAGAGAGAGAGAGAGAGAGAGAGAGAGAGAGAGAGGAAATTGTGAGGGAGAGTTTGTGAGAGGGATCACAAAGGTTGCTCCAAGCAATGTTCTAAGTCGTTATCTCCGTTCTTCATCCTTCGTCCTTGGAAGGTTCTTGGGAGGTCTACTTCAGCAAAAAAGCCGGGTTCTCTGCTCGTTTCAGGAGGAAGCAAAAGGAGTCGGTTCTATGCCGCACCGGGGTAGGTGAAAAGGAGTCTGTTGTAAAGGCTTATCCGCCTAGATGTGGGAGCTAAGAAAGAGACACTTAGTTAGTACAATACTCGGAGGGTGCCTCCGAGGAGTAGATGTAGGTCAAGTATTGACCGAACCACTATAAATCCATTGTGATCATTCTTTATTTTACTTTTGCGTTTATTTATTTTTTACACTCTAATTTCTACGGTGATTTTGGTTTTTAATTTGTGCTTTACTAAAGAAAAACTTTAAATTACCAATTCACCCCCCCTCTTGGTTAGCCTCGGGCTAGTTCTTAAGGGCTTAACATCCCTAACAAACTTTCAAGTGGTATCAGAGCGGGATTCATAAAAACTAAGTTTGAAAATTTTTTAAATTTTTGATCCATGGCTAACAACAGAAATCGTAATACTACGGAAGGGTATTATATTACCCGACCACCTTTGTTTGATAATATCTCTTTTGATTTTTAGAAAACTCGTATGTCTACATTTTTATAATCAATTGATTATCGCATGTGGATGCTTTTTAAGGATGCTTATACACCTCTAACTGGAAAATTGAATAGCGTTTCTATTCCACTTTCTTTTACTGAATGGAATCTAGATGATAGAGATTTAGCACAATTAAATGTAAAATATTTGAATTGTTTTTTCTGTGCTTTGAAATTGGAAGATTACATGCGTGTTTTCAGTTGCACTACTGGTAAAGAAATTTGGGATAAATTATGTATCACCTATGAAGGTACTAATGAAGTCAAGCAATCCGATTTCAATATTCTCTTGCATAATTATGAACTTTTTTGTATGAAATCTTCTGAATTAATTTCTAAAATGTATACAAGGTTTACTTAGATTGTTACTTCATTGCATGCATTAGGAAGAGACCTTTCTAACTATGAAAAAGTAAACAAAATTTTAAGATGCTTGCCTTCCTCTTTCGATGCAAAAATTATTATAATATCTGAATCTAAAGATTTAAATACATATTCGATTGATAACTTACTTGGTTCACTCATTGCTTATGAGCAAGGGGTGAACCAAAGAAATCTTGATGCAGGTGAGAAAAATAAGGAGAAAACCATAGCACTGAAGGCCAATGAAACAAATTCAAATTCTTTCGGGTCTGAAAGCGATGAAGTTTCCATCATCACTAGGCAATTAAAAAAATTTCTAAAGAAAAGTCACAAGCATCATCAGAATTGGAGAAAAGGTAAGGATGACAAAAAACTTAAAGGTTCTTCTGATGTTGTTTGTTTTGAATGCAGGAAGCCTGGACATATCAGAGCTGATTGTCCTACACTTTAGGATCACTCAAGCAAAGAAAATAATGATGAGAAACCTAAGCTCATAAAGGATAAGAAGCAAGCCGAAAAAGCTTTCTGGGAAGAGTCTACATCTTACTCATCTGAGATTGAACCTGAAGAGAAGACAACAAACTTGTACTTAATAGCTGATGATTTTGAACAATCTGACCAAGAAGAGGTATGCCAACCAACCTATGACCAATTGCTTGGAATATGTGAGAAATTACATGCATCATATAAAAAACATAAGAAAACTCACACTAGTTTGAAATTGGAGTTTTTGAATTTACAAAAAGAGTATGAAATTTTGAGTAAAGATTACTTTCATATTGATAGCAATCACATGTTTCTACTTGATAAATTTGATGATTTAAATAAAAAGCATTCTGAATTAATAATTGAGCATGATTCTTTGAAAGCTTTCTACACCTTGCTTGAATCTGATTTTAAAGCTTCTTCTAAAGAATATGAGCATAAAAAGCACTGTTTGGAGATTGATTTAGAAAATGCCTACTTGAGGTTTAAAGCTGAATTGGATGCTTGTAAGAAAAATTGGATGACACCCATTTTAATCCAAAGCCAATAACTAGTAAGAGGCATTATAACCTGAACAGATTAAGAAATCCTTTTCTTGGAGTTAAATGTTTTTCATGTGGCATGTTAGGACACATAGCACATACTTGTACCATTCACCATAGTACACATTGGGTATGGAGACCCAAATTGTATAATTCACTGCATAACACTCATGCATCACATTCTGTTTTCATAAGAAGGAACCCAAACCTATTTGGGTTCCTAAATCTGACATTTGATGATTTTGCAGGTGTGCTCTCACTAAAGACCTCGTGAGAGCATATGGTACTTAGGATCGCGGAGGCTCATGAATCTTAATTGTTTATTTCTGCTGCTTAATTAAATCTAAGTTACATGATTTTTTGATCAATTCTTTACTTTTTATTTAGCTTGTTACTTTCTCTACTTTTTGTCATTTTTACTTTTGTTCTTTTTAGTACGTTTCTTTTTGGATCATCGCTGAATTGATATTTTCTCCTTATTTTTATTTTTTGGAGATTTATAGTTAATGTTTTAACATCTCTAAATCAGTTAAAGGGAGAAACACAGTTGATGGTTTCCCTCCCTCTAACCTCTTTTAGTGGTATAATTTTCTTTTTTAAACAAAAGTCTATGTCAAATTAACAACTGGTTTTTGAAGTTAAGATCTTTTCTACCTTGCTATAGTAATCTACCTTATATTTATAATATTCAAAGCTTTTATATATCTTTCAAGTTAATTGAAATCTTGCCATTGCATTTATCATATAATTGCTAAAGTCTACTTTGTGGTATATTCTTCCTTATATTAGAGAGTGAGTTTCTCTTCTCTAATATCTGGAAGATCTACTCACAATTAAATATATTTTAAGAGTAGTTGAAAAAGGGATCTAGCTTGCAAGAATAAAAAATAAAAAGGTCCATGATGCCAAAAATAAAAAGATGCGCAATGACGCCAAATTGAAAAAATATATATACACAAATGTGTATCAAAAATCAAAAGATGCGCAAAGAGCACCATTTAAATTGACTAGAGGCATAAAATAAGCTCACAAAAGACAAGCTTACCCCTCTTTCAAACTTTTAAATTTTAGAAGAATTCATGGGTTACTTGATATTTTCAAAGGCTTGATTTCAAATTCCATGATTGAGGCTAATTGCTTTGGTATATTATTCTATAAGATATTTTCTTTGGAGCAAGTTTTGAATGGATCTTTTTTATTTCCAATTAGTTTATTCTGAGTTGGGGCTTTTGTTTTCAAAAGATGATTTTTCCCTGAAAGAAGTCCGAGCTAGGGTTAACAGGATTAGATAATCTACCATTTTCAGATTTTGACGTTGTTAACTCATTGATCTTACAAATCTTTAAAATTTAATTATTTGGAGCTTTTATCATATGCATGTCTTGCTAAATAAAAAAAACTTTATTTGTTAGTTTTTATGCCTTTTCCATGTTTTAGTATTATTATTCTTAGTTGATTTTATTATTTTTGGGACTTCTCTGATCATCTCCATCCTTCATTTGATTTAAAATTTTTTGCCACATCGTCTTGACCGATACCTTTATTATCCTTGACGATATGTTCTTTTTCCATCAAAATCTCCATCTGCTGAATGTTTTGATTTTTCTACTCTCATCTTCCTGGACGATCCTTTATCATCCTGGACGATGTGATCGTCCTCTACTACAATCATCTTGATCGTCCTGGCTGATAGCTTTTTTCATCATGGAAGATGCATTTATTGGTTATCGTCTCGTCCGATACACCTATTCATCCTGGACGATACACATGTTAGTACATTTAAAATCTTTAAAATTTCTCTGGACAATCCATTTTGGACAATCGTCCTAGACGATCCACTATTCATCTTGGACAATACACGTGGTGGATGATTTAAAACATCTTAAATTTGGCCAGTACAATCCATTATTGAGCATCATCCTGGACGATCCACCTAATCGGCCTGGACAATCTGCTTTTTCAATGGTCGTCAGATCTGAATCCTCGAGACGATCTCCTGTGTCTAATCATTTCGAACGATATCTAATCGTCCCGGACGATCAGACTGCCTTTTTGATCAATCAGACTGTTCACAATAATTGCTCTGAATCATCCTAGACGATCCTATGATTGGCCTGGACAATCTGACCGATTCTTTAAATAGAGCCCAAATTCAGCCATTTTTTTCTTCACACCTTCTCTTGGGCTTTCTACTTCTTGTTGCTTACTAATTCCTTGCCTTTTTCTTCTAAATGGATGGCGGAAAGCGTAGTCATCAGACGTCTGGAAGCTCCTCGAGGGGCACGCTGGACCCTCATTTTCGAGAGGCAGAAGATCAGGCTACCTACCATCATTACAAATAGTGCTTCATTACTCTCTCCAGAACAATCAATCCAGCCTATCTCTCTTATCCGGTACTGGATCATTTCACTCAAACTTCTCTTTTCTTTATTCTCACCCTCGTAGTCCCCTTTAGTTTTGAACTTCTTTTTAAATTTTATGCAAACCTCCACATAAATTCTTCCTATACTGCTCTCACCTCTTATGTCAATTGACATCCTGTCGAGATCACATATCAGGATTGTACTGAACTATTGAAGTTGTCCACCACTGGGGATAAGCTGCATACCCTTGTCTCTGATTCTGACTTTGATTGGTCCACTTCAAATGACTTTCTTTTCCGCACCAACACACAATTTCATGTTGGAGAGACTAAATTTTTACTCAAAGATGCTTGGACAATCCAGCATGTCCTTCGCACTTCTGTTATTCCAAAAGCTGGGGACCGAATCCACATCACTCCACTTCTTTCACTTAATACCTTTTACATTCTGTCTCATAGAGAATTCAATGCCATAGACCTGATCTTTTGCTACATCAAGCATTTAACTACCATTTGAGATCCAGGTCATAGAAGAAAGCCCAATCTTGCTCTGAGACACATTATTGCATATGTTCTAGAATCCAAATACCAGCTTCAATATCATGCTCCTCCGACCTTCAGCCACCCGTCTACTCAAATAATTCCTTCAATGCCCTTCACAGTACTCATCTCCACCCAGGAGATGGGGAAGCTCGGGGGGCCGAGGAGGAGAAGGCTCCCACTCCCGCTCCTATTCCTAAACCTGTTCCTCTTTGCCAGCACTCTAAGCTGGATCAATTGGTGGAGAGATTTGATTGATTGGAGACCCGTTTTGATGCCTATGTTGCACACCAGCAGCAGCAGTATGACCAGAACATGGCCTGGTTTGGGGCATAGTTTGCTATGCTCTCCAATTACTTTTAGCAGCCACCACCACCACCTCCTCCGTCTGATGATCAGGGCCCTCTTTTCTCTAACTTTCTTTGTGTTTTTTTTAGTTTGTTTTTATGTATTTTGTTTCTTTTCTAGTTTTAGTTTCCATTTTCTATAGTTTATTTTTCTTATGCTTTGTTTTAGTTTCTATTATGTTTTTTATTTGTGTTATGTTGTGTTTCCCTCTTTTTTGTGATTTCAAAAGGGGGAGTAGTCTGATGTATCTTGTACTTTGAATTCTTGAACTTAGTGAACTTTTTTTTCGTCACATTTTTTTTTACTAAACTGCCATAACTACTTGAAACTTTATGGGTGTGTTTGCCATTATCAAAAAGGGGGAGATAGTTATAAATCTGAGTTTATGGATTACACTTTTGATGATAGCAAACATTCATGATTTCTTATGACTGTCTTGCCTACTAACATTTCAGGTCCACAATATCGAATGCAACTCAGGCCAGCTCAAGATCGGGTAGATATAGGTTGAGTCAAGTCTATATTTTTTCCTTTCTTGAGTCAATTGTAAAAGTGGCTCCTGATGCTAAGTAACCTTGCACACACACACTTGAGGGGTTTTTTGAGTTTCTCTATTTTGAGTACATCAACCTGAACGATATTCATATCAGCCAGGACGATTCGACTAAAAATAGAAACCCTAATTAGGGTATCCTGGTTAAGCAGCCATAATTAAGTAAATCATCCTGGACGATACTTGTATCAGCCAGAACGATAGGCTCAAATTAGAAAGAATTAGCCGCCATGATCAATTTAGGTATTCTTTATGTTAAATTATTGGCTAGGACGATCTCTATATCATCCTGGACGAGGCAGCATAATTATGCCTAAATTAATCTAGCAATTATGGAAAGCAATTAAGGCTGATTGATGCGATCACATCGATCAGGCCGATAGAAGAATCGCCCGGGATGATGTCCTGGACGATTGACATCGGCCAGCATCTATTCCGGGCGATGTTCAGGATGATTGTTTTCAAATTTGAACTAATCAGCTAGGATGATATTGTATCAGCCTGGATGTGGTAAACAATTTTCTTCTTATCATCCCAAATCATCCTGACTGATTGAGCATATTTTATACTGATTGGCCAGGACGATATTCCTATCATCCTGGACGACAAAGTCGGTTCTTGAAATTCTATTTAAAGGACCAAAATTTTCTCATGCTAAAGACCTTGAGTGCTACTATCTTGACCTGAGAGAGCCTTGGGAGAGGTAGAGAGAGAGAGAGAGAGAGAGAGAGAGAGAGAGAGAGAGAGAGGAACTTGTGAGGGGGAGTTTGTGAGAGGGATCACAAAGGTTGCTCCAAGCAAGTTTCCAAGTTGTCGTCTCCGTTCTTCGTCCTTCATCCTTCGGAGGTCTACTTCACCAAAAGGTCTGGGTTCTCTATCATCTTCAGGAGGAAGCAAATGGAGTCGGTTCTCTACCACACCTGAATTGGTGAAAAGGAGTCTGTTGTAAAGGCTTCTCTGCCTAACTGTGGCAGCTAAAGGAGAGACACTTAGTTAGTGCAATACTCGGTGGGTGCCTCCGAACCACTATAAATTCGGTGTGATCTTTCTTTGTTTTGCTTCCGTGTTTATTTATTTTTTGCACTCTAATTTCTGTGGTGAATTTGGTTTTTAATTTTGTGCTTTACCTAAAGAAAAATTTAAAAATACCAATTCACCCCCCCCCCTCTTGGTTAGCCTCGGGCTAGTTCTTAAGGGCTTAGCATCCCTAACGAACTTTCAATAATGACCCACAATGTTAGCAAACAAAGACCAAGGATCCCCCATAAAATAACCACAGTTGATACAGTTCATGAAAATCAGCAAACTAGTGTTCAGAGCATTAGAAAAGGAAGACGTGAAGCCAGAAGACTAAAGTCATTAGTTGGGGTATAGCTCAGGTGTGTAGTACCAGTAACATCATGATATAACCCCAAATGCCACTCACATCTAATCCCTAAAACTTCCAGCCAATAGCAGCACAAGAAATCAGTATTCAAATAGATAGGGAAATTGGCTAATGCATGATACATAGAACCTAAAACTATCCCAGTAGTCCCAACTAAAAACCTAATTATGAATACTCATCAAAACAGAAGAGCAACAACTCCACTACACTCAGGTAGGAAGTAACAAACGCCACAACTCCCATAAGGCTACAACCAGGAAATCAATAAGATTAGAGTTCCAATCATTGCTATTCCTCCATAAATCACAACAATAAAACATAACCAACAAAAAAGAGACCAAGATATCAGTCCATACAGCAAAGGCCAAAAATCTATGAGCACCCGATGTATAAAAATAATAATTATGGAACCCAAAAGAGAACTAAAAGAGCACCATAAAATTAGATCTCATAAACAACCACCAAAAATCAATAACAACATCAAAAGCCAAAAAGTTAATGAAAATGAATGTAGGGGAGACGCAATCGGTCTAATCTAGACAAACCTTTGATCATTTAGGGAGAGTATGTTCATAGAATTCAGTAAAATTAGTTAAGTTACAACCCAATTTAGCCAAGGAGTCGGCATCTCTCAAGATATGAGAAAACTTATAAGTAATAAGTGAAAGCCAGTACTTAATATCTCTAATCATATAGTAATTAGTATGATTGGAGAGATGTTGCTATCGACATAATGGATCAAGATCATAGCATCAACTTCAATCCATATACTAGAGATGCCAAGAGAAATACAAAGTTGAATACCAAATATGAGGCTCTTGATTTCATCATGAATGAAACTAATAACATTAGGACCTACCAAAGCCATAATTACAAAACTGTTAGAATTCCTGATAGTACCACCACAACCTGTATTTAAGTTATTTCTATCACCATCACTGTTAATTTTAAAATTGCCCTCCAAAGGCTTTCTCTAGTAAATAATCCTGTCATTACCATTAACAGTATTGGGATTAAAAACCGGACCAAATTTTATTCTTCACCTTAGAAATGATAGCTAAAGCATCCATTTTAATATTTTCATGTTTCAAATCAATTCTACTACTCCATAAAACCCAACAAATAAGGACAAGGAGGATATTCCTAATATGTCCTTTAGTAAGAGTAAGCCATTCTTTAAGAAGGTCACTAATAGTATTAACATGAGTAGTAGAAAGCACATTAAACATATTATCAAATGAACCCAAACTTTCATAGCAATAGGACCCTGAATAAACACATGATTCATATTCTCAATGTGACAGAAACATTGACATTTTGAGGTAATATAGAAACCTTTCTTTAAAAGAATAGAATTCTCATGCAAGTAATTATGCAAAATTCTCCGAAGAAGGAAAGAGTATGTAGGAGGTATACTAGCATGCCAGAAAGATAAATAAAGAGAGTTTTTGGGAAGACTTTGTCTAATAGAATTCCAAGCTTGTTTAGTTTAAAATTTACCATCATTAAAATGGTTAAAAAAAATGCAATCCTCATCCTCCAAATGGATCAAAATCTTGAGAATTAATTTAATAATACAATCACGCATATAATTAGCAAGAAGACCAATATTCCAACCCTTATTATATATAAAATCTTTAACTTTACAAGTAGAGGTAGAGTGAGTAAATAAAAGATTATCAAAAGAAAAATTACCCAACAATTTATCTTGCCAAAAAAAAAAAAGTTCCAAACTGCCAAACCCCATTGAATAAATTCTTCCACTTCCCACTTAAATGTTACATAATCATTTCCAGTTGAAGGAATCAACATTTGTAAAATCACAAATCAAGGCATGCTTCCCACCACAGTACTTAGAGACCATAAACTTGGCCCATAAATTTTTTTAGCTCTAAAAGAATACCACAGTTTATGATTAAAGGTTTTGGTCTTATCAATAAAGTTTTTGAAACCTAATTTTCCCTCATCGATAGCCCCCAAAAAATTTCTCCAAGAGCCTCAAATAATAGAGCAATTATCAACCATAGAACCCTAAAGAAATTTATTAAATAAAGTCTCCATTCTACTACAAACATTTAAAGTCGGACATAAAGAATGAAACAAATATATAGGAATCGAACACATAACATATTTAATAATAATAAGCCTATCTCCATAAGAGATAAAATTAAAAGACCAGAAAGATAGTTTCTAATGAATAGTAGATAAAATATCATCAAATAAATGAGAATGTTTCTTACCCTTGTATAGAGGCATACACAAATACTTTAACTACAGGAGTTTCTTATTCAAACAAAATTTTCTTTCAATACTATTAATATGATTAGAGGAATAGATTTAGCAAGAATAAAACAAATCTTAGAGGAGTTAAAAATTAAACCACTAGCATGTTGGAAGGAACTAAGAAAGCTGAAGAGAATATACAACATCTTAATAGAACCATTAGAGAAAATAATGAAATCATCTGCAAAGCTTAAATGAGTGAATGGAAAACCACCACCCATTTTATATTTCAGAGTAGGGTGAATTCTAAAAAGATTGTTAATACCATGAGATAAGAATTCCACATTAATAATGAAGAGGGTAGGAGATAGAGGATCTCTTTGTCTTAAACCATGAGAGGATGTGAAAAAGCCATTGGACTTACCATTAAAAATAACAGAGAAATAACAAAACTCAATTTTTTTTTTAATTTGATTAATTAATTGCAAATTGAATCCAAGCAATCTTAAAATGGTATCAAGAAATCCCCAATTAAGATTATCATAGGCGTTAAATATGTCAACTTTGAAAATGATATTACCACTTGAAACCTTAGCATACAAATTGTGCACTAACTCTTGAGCAAGTAAATCATTGTAAAATATAGATCTACCTTCCACAAAACTGGTTTATTCTAAAGAAATAATATTAGGAAAAATTAAAGAAAACCTCCCCATGATAATTTTAGTAATAAGATTATTAAAAAATGCACATAAACTAATAGGATGGAAATCATTCCAAAAATTGATGTTATTAGATTTTGGAATTAAAGCTATATAAGTAGTAGTAAAAAATTTAGGAATAGGATTAACCCTAAAAAAATCCACCATAACATTAACAAGATCCTTCTAAATAATATCCAATGACTCCTGAAAAAATTTATTTGTGAAACCTACTAACTTATGATTATTATGATTCTTCCTACTAACTTTATTATGATTAGCAATGTTATGAAAATAAGTAGTATTGTTGTCACCTTCCACATGGAATTTAGAGGAAGCCTTTTGTCTCCAAAAAGCCTCCTCTTCTTCCTGCAACTTGAACAAAGTAGATGTGGCTTCATTTAGAATGGACAAATAATCAAAAGAAGAATTTTGCATATAAGCCATATCAGTATTATCCATATCTTATTCAGCATGCAAGATACTAGAAAATATGTTCTTAAAGATATATTTATTCCACCATCAAATTTTTTTCTTAAGCCTTTTAAGTTTAAACCTAAGCCTGTTCATACCATAAACATTATCAAAAGGGAAAAGAGGAGCATCCCAATTACTTTGCACAATTTATAAGAAATTATCATAAAAAAGCCACATGTTTTGAAACTTAGAAGGTTGAAAAGTATTACTACTAGCATTATTAATGTATAATAATAAACAGAGTGATAAGATAAAGTACAGATTAAATGCTCAATGTGAGTATTCAATAAAGAGGAAATCTAGTAGTTATGAAAAAGGAGGTGATCTAATATTTGGCATATAGTACCCTTATTCCAGGTAAAATGATTTCTAGAAAAACTAATGTCATGCAGATTACTGTACAAAATCATATCATTTAAATACTCCATAGCATGAAATTTAGGAGGCCAACATCGAACTCTAGCAACATTAGTGATACAGTTAAATTCCCATGAATAAACCAAGGGGCATTAACCGATGAGGAAAAATAAACAAGTTTCTCCCAGAGAACCTCTCTCGCTAATCTAGTACACGCAACATAAAAAAAAGAAGCATATGAAGAAACTTGATTGAAAGAAATTTAAGTATGAATCAAGTGAGAAGAATCCATAATAACATCTAAAGTAATAAAGAATTTCTATAAAATCCAAATTTTGTTAGTACAATTGCCAAAAGAAAAATCAAAACCCAATTTAAAGCGAACAGAGTCCAAATCACTAGCAACAATCAAAGGTCCAATCAAAATAAGAAGGTGAATATCATAACTCCTACAGAGATTCTTAACTCTATCCTTAGATAGAAAACCACCCACACCCCTAATATTCCACCCAAGAGGTTTAACCATTAGTAGATTGAGTAAAAGCTCTAGTGACCCTAAGGGTATTGCTCGGTTTGAGTTTTTTGTTCTTACCATTCTTTTTGAAATAAGAAGTATTACCTTCCTAAAAAATATTAGCTTTCCCATTAGGAGATAGCATAGCGTTGATAGTGGAATCCTTTAGGCCTATCTTAGGAGAAAAGATTTCAAGAGACTTAACTTCCCCTTCATCTAAGCCCTTTTTATTTTCCTTATCATTTAATTGATTGTTTTTCTAATTGAGCTCACATCCACTTTCACATTTCTCCATAGTAACTTGATTAACATCACATTCAATAACACCATTTTCAATACAAAGGGACATCCCAATGTTATCCTCCATCCCTTGGTTAACCACCAAAACATTTGTAGACTATCCTCACTTTTGTACCCAACATGATTCTCATCATCATCCACTGTGGTATGTTCCTCTTCCTTATCACTATTCATATGATTTTCACTATTTATGTTAGCCTTGTCCACCAAATCCCCCCTCCTAAAGGAAATATCTAAAGGACTGATCTCTATGTCATCTTCACAAGCTTTAGAATCTTTCAAATGTAGGGTTTGTTTGTTACCATTTAGAACAATTAGATCTGCCTACAGAACCGGTTCACCATCGGACATCAAAATGGCAGGATAGCCTCTTACCACCGATTTAGTGAATGAGAAGGTAGGATCCTTTGAAAAAGAAGTACCTGCCAAGACATCATGAAAAGATCATGTCCTAGAATTAGAAACACTATTATTCAACAAACCTTTTGATAGATAAATTGGTGCTGAAGGTGGAACACCCCAAGCATTAGGTATTGTAGAGGACAAACCCGCCTCCATCAATTGAGGAGAACGACATAAGGCCAAACGGCCTCAAAGAAGGAATGAATCGAGGCCACAAAACCAAAATGAAAAGTAAGATCTGAAATCTACAAAGGAAACCACAAAGATGAATAGAGGGGACCAGAATCGCACTCAAAATTGCCAGAGAACCAGAGCTAGCCATTGTGAAATTGATCTTGTAAAGTATGGGTTAAATTCTCATTGTAGTTTTGCTTCAACATCTTCTCGGATAAAACACTAATAGGGGCCTTTTAGTATCTAATTTAATGGTTTGTAGTGCAAGCTTCTAAATTGTCAACATTTGGATAACCTTCCTAATTTATGAATAGATTTTCTACATCTTTAATATTTATAATTCAATTTGGCTTCAACTACTAACTAGACTTAAATTTTTTTATTATTTTTATGTTTTGTTGAGCTTTGTTCTCTTTTACAGTCTATCTTTTTTATAGGTTCATATGGACTTAGGATTTTGTGGTTAAGATGGATATTTTTTGTTGGAACATTATGCAGAATGTTTTGATATCTTTCTTCCTTTTTGGGGTGATGCCTCCTTTGTAGCCCGATAATGTTATTAGGTTTTTATGTTTTTCATTTTTTTGGTTAAGACCAATGGAGGGGCCTACGGTTTAATATATAAAAGGATTACAGAGTCCTTTTAGGAGACGATCATCTACCTAATGCTCCATCGAGCTACAAAATAAAATAAAGAAAAACCTAAGGGCCAAAAGTCTCCACTAATCAAAAGTACAAGAAACCCTAGTAACATTCTACAAATGCTAGAAGTAAGCATAAAAAAAAAAGAAAGAAAGATAGAGTAAAAGAGTGAAAGAATAATCTTTTTACAAAAAAAGTAGATGTCAGCCTTAATCATCATCACCTAAAAAATAAAAGGGCTGCAAAACAAAAGGGTGTAACACAAAATTTTATAGTTAACCAAAGAAGAATTGTATTAATTTAAGCTAAAATGGAGAAGAATATAATACATGCCATTAAGTAAGAAATAAGGCAAGGCCTGACAACATTGAAAGAAAAAATGGGGATAGAGATTGATATAGCTCAGGATAAGATTAGTACAAAAAGCCTCATAAAGGTAATCGTCATGCCACTCAATCCAACCCTCAGGTGCTAACACCCTCTAGCACACTAAATTGCCCAAACAGTAAGGCTTAATACCCATAGCACAACCACATCACAACACCACCAGATTACCATATGGACCCAGCCACAAGGCACACCTATAGAATGCTAGCATAAACTCAAACAGAACAACATAATGCCACCCACCCTCTAACCCATGAAATAGCCTGAATAATAAGGTATAACACACAGAGCACATCTATAACACAACTCCTCTAGATTATCACAATGACCCAACCACAAGGCACACCTACACAAGGCCAGATAGCATAAATTCAAAGAGAACAAAAAAATTCCACCCACCCAAGGACAAACAGCCTCATGAATAGCAGAAAAGGCTAGCCCGAAGGCACACTAGCACCTAACAAGAAACCAAAGCCAAACCAAAGAGCTACGTAAACCAGGAATGACGTTAAACCAACCCAGAAACTCATCCAGAATACCCCAACTACCCCCAGAAAGCTCGAGCAGCAACATGAAGGTAGGAGATAACTAATGGGAATTACCATCAACAACATCACAAGTGCAATCACAGCTTAAGTCTATATCATTAAGATAATAGCTAAAATGAATGGCACTGAGAGATACCAGTAGAAAATTATAAACAACACAAAAAAGAACTCAACATAGGAATAGTTCCAAAAGCAACAGGAGCCAACCCAAGGCCCAAGAAGTAAGCACACAAACAAACCAACCAACCACAACCCAAAATAAAAGAAAGGAAGCATCTAACCAAGAAAACCAAGCCAAACACTAATAGTATACCCACTAAAAATCAGAATCTAGAGAAGGAACTCCAGCAACCAAACATGAAACAACACCAAACACCAGCATAAAGAGCTAGAGAGGCATCCTAAATTAGCAAAAAATAATAAAAGAACTCAATAGACCCCACATCACCTTGGGGAAGCCAAAGAAATCACAACCAACCAACCCAATTAAATTTTAATATATGGGAGAGCAAGCTCATCCAGCTGAAATAAACCTTTAAGAGCAACATATATGGTAGCCTCAATGTAATAAGAAAAACTCCACAAGATTACATCCCCAGTTAGCAAGCCAAGTGAAACAAGAAATCCCCTCCTTGCAAATATGTTCGAAATAGTAGTTTAAAGAAACCAAGTGATTTTTAATATCTCTACCAAGATAAAAAAAGGTTAGGAGAGCAACACCTGTCCCCCACATAGATTAAAAAATGAAAAAAAAAAAAAATCAGATTCCATCTCAATAAAAATGTTAGTAAGATTAAGAGATATACAAACCTTAAGGCCATACAAAATAGCCAAAGTGATAGGAAAAGTTTTTTTTTTTTTTTTTTTGACTCTCCTTTTACAAACACAGTTGGGCGGAGAAGCCTTTACAAAAACTCTCTTCCACCACTACCCGGTGCGGCAGAGAACCGTCGTCCATTAACATTCTTCCCAGTGTTGGCAGATAACAGTCCATCCTTTCACACTCTCCCGGTGTAGGCAGAGAACCCTTAGTCCTTTAACACTCTCCTAGTATGGGCAGAGAATCCTTCGGCTGTTCACACTCTCCAAGTGTGGGTAGAGAACCCTTCGGCTGTTCACACTCTCCAAGTGTAGGCAAAGAATCGGATCTCCTTGACAGATCTTCTCACAAGAAATCTAGAAGGAAGAGAGAAGAGAGTGAAGTAATCAAAAACCACAAGTAGAGATTCTTACCTTTGAGTTCCAAGTGAATCCTTTATGCTCCAGTAGTAAGAAATCTTTTAAAAACACTCTCTCACACTCTCTCCTTGACTCTCCTTTCAATTGGCAAGAATATCAGTAAGAAAAAAGATTAAGTGGCAGTCTAAATTGGACTATTTATATGAAAGATAAGAAAAACCATCCAAAAACTGCAAATTCAAGTAAACACGCAGTTGATTGTCCCGTACGATCGTGGATCGTCCTGGATGATCTTACTTAAATATGTTGAAAACAAACCAAATGTATATTGGTACGAACTAAATTCATACCTAATCATCATCCCGTACGAACTAGGTTCGTCTGGTACGAATAGTTATACCATAGGTCGGTTCCCAAAAACTACAGGACATCGCCAAAATTTGAAGAGTTTGTTCTCTTCATCCTGGGACAAATATGAGCTCGTTCGGATGAAATTTTTATAGAGGACAATTCATCTTGAGACAAATTCTACTTTCATCTGGATGAATTTTTTTCCAGAGAGCATTTCATCCTAGCACAAATATGAATTTCGTCTGAACAAAAATTTTTCAGAGGACATTTCGTCCTAGGATGAATTTGAGTTCGTCTGGACAAAAAATTTCCATAGTACATTTCGTCCTGGCACAAATATGAATTTTGTCTGAATGAAAATTTTCCAGAGAACATTTTGTCCTGGGACGATTAAGCATTCGTCCTGGACGATCAGGACTTAGAAAAAATTTTCTTCAACTCCTGTTCATTCCATTGCTCTTTAGAGGAGATAACTAACTTGATCGTCCCGTACGATCTATGTTCGTCCCATACGATCAGTATAAATTTTTAATGATCTCCTTAAGTGTGTGTGTGTTTATTCACTCAATTACAATCACTCCCTCTCAAACTTTATTCAAAGAAAAGTATAAGCTTCAATTCACAAAATCTCTCATGCTAAATTAGATTTGAAGTCTTCAGTAGTCTGGAGTTTGATTTTCCTGAAATGTTAGTTCACACAAGAGCAAAAACAAATCTTCCAAATAGTGTTAGGAGATATTATTACATAAAATAATAATATTTGGAATCATGAAAACTATACAAGTTGCAAGAATGTAAAACATGCAAATAGCAACTCTCTTAACATTCTCCCCCTTTTTTATGATGGCAAACAAAATTATTGTTTGTATATTTTCAAATTCTAAGAATCTCCTAAACTCCTCCTGAATTGATGAACATGTAAAAATAAGGAGGAAATTTAATCATAATTCTTTGTTTTTCAAAATTTTTCAGAGATACAAAACAAAAAAAAAATCAAAACAAAACAAAAACACATAAAACAAAAATACATACGAACGAATAATTTCTCCTCCTTTTTAACAACAGCAAAAAGTGAAGAAGAAAAAAGATCTAAAATGTAAGCAGTTATATGAAAATCATTTGATAATTGAACCTTGAAAGTGATTGAAATAAATTTTGCAAATAAAATAAAAATATTTGGAAATTCATAGTAATTCATAGAATTTAAGAAGAGATATAACATTGATAATAAAAAGTATATATCAAAAATATGAGTCAATTTAGACACTAAGATAGTGAAAATCATTACAAAAAAGATGAATAGAAAATTTGTATATTTTAAATTTCAATATGGAATATAAATGTACAGAAGGTCAATTTGAATTAAGAGATTAAAATATTATGGAAATAAATAACTACCACATGTGACACTTTGCGCATCTTTTTCAAATTTGTGGCAGATTTTTGTGCATCTTTTTACTTGTGGGCTTGTTTTGTCCCTCTTTTTCAACTTGCGAACCATTATGCATTCCTTTTGATTTTTATATATTTGTACATTTTTCAAAAGTAATTTTGATCTTTCCAAAATTAATAATAAAAAATTTCAAATTTTTCTAAGTGCATAAATATTTATTGATAACTGAAATACAAAATAAGAAAATATCACAGTTGCAATAATAATATTAGACATTAATGTAGTTTAAATAAGAGACATGAAATTTACAATATTAATTACATCAAGTTATAAGCAATACTTAAATTTAGAAAAATTAAGTTTTCTAATGAATTTAATTTTTATTTGCATTTCAAAGTATAGCACTTTTAAGATAAAAAATTATAACGATTGTCATATGGACTAACACACATTTCAAAAACAAGATTAAAGCAAAAATAGGATAACTTATATTGATATCAATATGAAGGATATTACAATCTAAGCATGTGATATCAATACATCATAAGATTTAAAAACAAAAACATCTAAGAAAAAGAAAGTACAACACATTTTCCTAACCCATAAAAATGAAAACAACAACTAAAGAAACACATAAAATCAAGTGCAACTGTCACTCAGAAGGACCCAGATTAGGAGGAGGAGGAGGAGGTGAAACACCAAAGAAGTTATAGTAGCTGGTAATCATGATCATATTGGAGTTACCGTCTATCTGCTCCCTCATCCATCCCATGTCATGCTGATACTGTGCAGCATGCTGTTGAAGATGAGTCTCAATTTGATAAAAACGTTGATCAACATGAGTCTTAAGGCGATCAAATCTTTGAACCAAATGCTAATAATTTGGTTCATTTGTAGGTGCATGTGCAACTTCATGTTCTTCCTTAGTATCACTAATGACATGTGTTTTACTTGGTTCTTCTTTATTGAAGATTGCTCTAAATGATTCATTGTTGTAGTAGAGCGGTTCTTCAAACTCTTGATCAGGATGCACCAAATTATATTTCTTCTCCATAATGTAGGCAACTAGATGTCCTAAGGCTATGTTCTTCTTTCTTTTATGCTCGACATGACCAATTTAAGAAAGTCCATAAAGATAGTCAAGGATTAGTTGAGCTTCATCTATAAGTTCTTTAGTCATGATAAAAAAGGTCACCATAGAAAGAAGATGAGTAATGTTGATTCTATCACCAGCTTTAGGAATTATAGAAGTTCTAAGAACATGCTGGATGATACGAGCATTGCGAATGAGACTAGATACTTTAGGCATATGTTTATTAAAAATGATTCTTTTAAGCACTTTATTAATTTTATAGCGTTCATATTCAGTTGAGGTGATCAAGGTATTTGCTCTAGCTCCCTCAGTCCTTAAGTTTAGAAAGTCTCCTAAGTCAGCTTTGGTGATTTCATCTTTTTTCTTGAAGACAATGGAACGGATAACAGTTTGGTCGGAGTTGAAAGACATGTTTGACAGGAAGTAGTGAAAGGTTTCTTTGTTGTAGAGAAACTAGGGTGAGGATAAAACCAAACTGAATTAAAGCAAACAAGTTCATCACCTGAAAGGTTAGTTGCTCCTGGACAAGAATTCTAGAGGGTGTGATCATAGCGGAGACAAACTTAGGGAGGGATTCTTCATTGGCTTTAGAAAGAAAGTTCCCAGATGAATTCTTAGGTGGACCCCTGGATAGAGTCTTTTGACGCTTGCTAGAACTAGCCATTGAAAAATGATCTAAAGTATGAAAGAGTTTGAAAGTGAAGTGAGAGTGTGACTGTTGAATTCAAAATCTCGTCTGTTTATTAAAAAATGATTGTTCGTACCAGACGAAATCACTTTCATCTCGTACAAATTTTAGTTCGTCCCGTACAAAAACATTTAGTATGGATGAATGAATGAGTCCAAAATAAAATAGCTTTTCGTAATCACATAATTTACAAAGCATCCTTTCATATTGACTTTTGACCAAAATGATCGTACAGATGAACATGTGTTCATCCTAGGAAGATCAAAACTTATGATCATTTTAATGACAGTTGAATCTGTCCCTGCATCAAACCGCCGCGTGTTTATATGGAAGAACCTTTGGTTCGTACGTACGAACAGGCATATTAAAAATGATCTTATCCATTCAACTGTCATTCAATCATCCCATCATTTGAACAAGTTAATCCTAGATGGTCGTGATGATCGTACAGACGAAGTGAAAATTTTAAAAAAAATAAACTGAAAAATTGCACGCAAACGGTTCAAAATCCGATAGTTCGACACACTACATAATTCAACCTGGACGATTGTCACTTAAAAAATTTCAAATCATGCACTCAATCAAAACTAAAACACAAGTACACTAAAAACATAATGTAAAATAAAAAACAAACATAAAATACAGAACAAGTCACAAACACAAGGATAAACAAAAAAAATACTAACTAAAAACACACATCAATGTTGCATAAAAACATTTTTATTAAGCATTCAGATCAATTACCCCAGGCCTTGTTCTTAATGCACTGAAAATATCAAAGGCTAAAGGTTTTGTAAAAATGTCTGCAAGTTGATTTTTAGTAGAAACATGAATGAGTTTAATTTCTACTTTGGATACATAATCCCTTATGAAATGATGTCTTATGTCTATATGTTTGGTTCTTGAATGTTCAATAGGATTTTTAGAAATATAAATAGCACTAGTATTATTACAATAAATTAGAATAGTACATATAGTTAATCCTAAATCAATCAACTATTGTTTCAACCAAAGTACTTGTGCCACACAACTTCCTAATGTAATGTATTCAGCTTCAGCAGTGGATAGGGCTACTGAATTTTATTTTCTACTAGACCAAGAGACTAAAAATTTTCCAATAAACTGACATGTTCCATAAGTGCTTTTCCTTTCCACCTTGCATCCTGCAAAGTCAGAATCTGAATAACCAATTATTTTAAATGAAGAGCTAAACTTAGGATACCAAATTTCTAAGTAACAGATATCTTAAAATCCTTTTTACTGCTATCAAATGTGATTCTTTTGGATCTAATTGAAATCTTGCACACAAGTAAACACTAAACATGGTATCGAGGTGGCTAGCTGTCAAGTAAAGCAAAGATCCAATTATCCCTATAAATTTTTTTTGATCAACAGATTTTCTCTTAGAATCCTTATCCAACTGAACTGAGGAACTCATTGGTGTACTAACAAATTTAGCATTGTCCATTTTATACTTTTTGAGGATGTCCTTAATATAGTTTGACTGACTAAGAAATGTACCTTCCTCAAATTGCTTAATGCTAAAGCCTAGAAATTAACTTAATTCTCCCATTAGACTCATCTCAAATTCACTACTCATTATTTTAGAAAAATCATCACAAATATTTTTATTTGAAGATCCAAAAATGATATCATCCACATAAATTTGAATAATGAGTATATCCTTTCCACATTTCTTCAAAAAGAGAGTTGTATCCACACTTTCTTTTTCAAAATATCTTTCAAGTAAGAAGGTACTCAACCTCTCATACCAAGCCCTAAGTGCCTGTTTCAATCCATATAATGCCTTTTTCAATTTGAAAACATGATTTGGGTATTTAGAATTTTCAAAATCTGGAGGTTATTCTACAAAAATATCCTCTTGAATTATCCCATTTTAAAAGGCACTTTTTACATCCATTTCGTATAATTTAAATCCTCTAAAATAGGCAAAGGATAGCAAAACCCTAATTGCTTCAAGTCTAGCTACAAGGGCAAAGGACTCCTCCAAATCAATTCCTTCAATCTGATTATACCTTAGCAACTAATCTAGCCATATTTCTAATGACTAATCCCGAGTCATTCATTTTATTTTTGAATACCCACTTAGTTCCAACTACACTTTGATCCATTGTGCTTGTAGTTAATTCCCAACCTTTATTTCTTATAAATTGATTTAACTCTTCTTGCATGGCCAAAATCCAAAATTCTTTCAAAAGTGTTTGATCAATATTATTGGGTTTTATATTTGAAATGAAGGCTGAATGATTGACTTCTTTGTTTAATCCACGCTTAGTCCATACACCCTCACTAGGTTCACTAATTATTAACTCCTTTGGGTGATTTTTAGAAAATCTCAAATCTCTAAGCAAAGGGTTTTCTATTTTCAAATTTTCTTCCACATTTTCTTCCAAATTTTCTTCCAAATTCATTTTGTTACTCTTTTAGGAGTTAACCTCAATCTCATCTTCTATAACATTTGACACTTCCAAATTTCTAGACTCATAAAATAAAACATGTTTTGTCTCCTCAATTACCAAAATTCTTCTATTAAATACTCTATAAGATTTTCCAACACTTGAGTATCCAATTAAAATTCCTTCATCTAATTTTGGATCAAATTTTCCTACGGCAGATTTTCCATTGTTATGAATAAACACCTTGCAACCAAAAATATGCAAATGAGACAAAATAGGTGTTCTTCCTTTTAGCAACTCATTGGGTGTTTTATTTAATTTAGATCTCACATTCACCCTATTCAAAACATAACATGCAGTACTAACCGCCTCAGCCCAAAAATATTTTGGAAGTTAGTATTCTGCCAACATTGCTCAGGCGGCTTCTATTAATGTTTTATTTTTTTTTCGACTACCCCATTTACTGTGGGGTTCTAGGTGCATAAAAGTTGTGATGAACTCCTTTCTCCTTACAAAATTTCTCAAATATCTCATTTTCAAATTCTCCTCCATGATCACTTTGTATAGAAATAATTTCACACCCAAGTTTTCTTTGAATCCAAGTAAAAAAATTTCTAAATTCCACAAATGATTCACTCTTATGAAATAGAAATATAACCCATGTGAATCTTGAGTACTTATCCACAATCACAAATCAGTATACCTTCCCTCCTAGACTAACAGTTCCAAATGGTCCAAAAAGATCCATATGTAAATTCTCCAATGGTTTACTAGTTCTAAGATCCAAAAAGAGGACTTCACTTATTTTCCTAATTGACATGCATCACAACAGTGGTCTTTAGTAAAGTCTAGTTTTGGTATACCTCTCACTAAGTTCTTTTGGGTAATGCTCCTAAGGTTTTTCATGCTAGAATGACAAAGTCTCCTATGCCAAAGCCATGACTCATCAGATACAATTTTCAAACAAAAAGCAGTAGGAGTTTAAATGCAATTTAAGTCTAGCACATAAGCATTATTAACCGTTTTACCATTCAAAATATCATTTCCATTTAGGCTTAATATACAGCTAGTAGGAAAAAATTTCACAGAATATCCTTTATCACATAGCTAGCTTATACTTAACAGGTTATGCTTCAAGCCTTCTACCAATAACACATTTCAATATAAAATTTCTTGAGATTTCCAATCATACCTGATCCAACCACCTTCCTTGTGGTATTATCTCCAAGTATAACCTTGCCTCCACTCCTGGCTTCTAGCGTTATGAATTATGTAGTATCTCCAGTCATATGCTTTGAGCATCCGCTGTCTAGGTAGCATATGCTCTCACGAGGTCTTATGTGAGAGTGCCCCTCTTCTTGATCTAACTGATCAAGACTATCGACCATTAAACACATATTAGTGACTTCCTCTTCCTTTTTAATCTTTGATGAATCTGAAGCTGAGTCTGCCTAGAAAGCTCTTTGAAACTTCTTCTTTCCCTTATTTACAGTTGGTTTATCCTCTACCTTCTCTTTGCTAGGAGTGGCTTTGAGTTTTGGGAATTCAATCTTGATATGTCCAAGTTTCCTGTACTCATAGCAAATTACATCATTTGAAACATTGGCATTTTTATTAAATTTACCTCTATTCCATTGCTGGAGTCTCTTTTGCTTCCTCTTCAGAAAGCTTCTGAATTGTATAGTCATAAGAGCTATGTCATCTTCATCCTCAGGTTGTGAGTGTTCACTTTCAGATTCCTCTACTTTCAGGGCTATGTTCTTCTCCCTCTATGGTTCACCTGCATCAATCTTTCATTGGCTAACTCCTTGCTCGTAAGCAATTAGTGAACCAAGAAGATTGTAAATAGATTAAATGTTTAGATCTTTAGACACTGTAATTGTAGTAATTTTAGTATCATAAGTAGTAGACAAACAATGAAGAATTTTATTAATCATTCCAGCATTTGTTAGTTCCCTACCCAATGCATGTAAGGAGGTGACAATTTGTGTGAATTTTGTGTACATATCAGAATGGATTCATTTGGTTTCAAGTGAAACAGTTCATAATCATGTAACAAGATATTAAGTCTAGATTGCTTAACCTCATTAGTCCCCTCATAAGTTATATAAATTCTATCGCATATGTCCTTTCCACCTTTGCAAGTAGAAACCCGCATGTAATCTTCTAATTTAAGAGCACAAAAGAAACTATTCAAGCATTTGGCATTTAGTTGTGCTAAGTCACATTCTTCTATTATCTAGTCTGCAAAAGGTGTTTCAACTCTAACTCTGTCAACTAGTCTACTTGGTTTTGTATACCCTTCCTGAACTAAGATCCATATACGATAATTAAGTGATTGAAAAAATGTAGACATGTGTATTTTCCAAAAATCAAATGGTATATTGTCGAACAGTGGAGGTCTAGTTATAGAGTAACTCTAAAGTGTATTTCGGTTTTCAAATGTAGCCATCTACGTTAATCAAAAAGTAGTCTAAACTTATGATTTTGAAATAAAGCTCTGATACCACTTGTTGAAACTTGT
Organism: Dendrobium catenatum; assembly: GCF_001605985.2. Taxonomy (NCBI): domain Eukaryota; kingdom Viridiplantae; phylum Streptophyta; class Magnoliopsida; order Asparagales; family Orchidaceae; genus Dendrobium; species Dendrobium catenatum. The sequence goes on from NW_021340201.1 coordinate 37,824, forward strand.
TCATTATGAATTAGGTTGTTAAACCTAAGCTTATGTCCAAGCGGCTAACCTAGAGGGGGGGGGGGGTGAATTGGTAATTAAAAATTTTACCCCTCTTTTTAAAATTTAAATCCGAGAAAATTAACTTTAGAGAATTTTATAGAAAATGTTTTTCAATCATAAGTTAAAAACAGTAAAGCAAAAATAAAAGCAACGAAAAAATAAAGACACAAGATTTATAATGGTCAGTCAAACACGACCTACATCTACTCCCCAGAGGCACCCTCCGAGTATTGCACTAATACCACTAGTGACTCTCCTTTTGCACCCACAATAAGGCGGAGAAGCCTTTACAAAAACTCTCTTCCCCCACTACTCAGTGCGACAGAGAACTGTCATCCTTTTACACTCTTCTCAGTGTTGGTAGAGAACCGTCTGTCCTTTCACACTCTCCCGGTATAAGAAGAGAACCCTTCATCCTTTCACACTCTCCTAGTTTTGGCAGAGAACCCTTCAGCTGTTCACACTCTCCAAGTGTGGGTAGAGAACGCTTCGACTGTTCATGCTATCCAAGTGTGGGCAGAGAACCCTTTGGCTGTTCACACTCTTCAAGTATCGGCAGAGAACCGGATCTCCTTGACAGATCTTCTCACAAGAAATCTAGAAGGAAGAGAGAAAAGAGTGAAGTAATTAAAAATCACAAGTAGAGATTCTTACCTTTGAGTTCCAAGTGAATCTTTCACGCTCCAGTAGTAAGAAATCTCCTACAAACACTCTCTCGCACTCTCTCCTTGACTCTCCTTTCAATTGGCATGAATATCAGTAAGCAAAAAGATTAAGTGGCAGATTAAATTGGATCATTTATATGAAAGACAAGAAAAACCGTCCAAAAACTATAAATTTTCAGTCAACACGATGTTGATCGTCCCGTACGATCGTGGATCATCCTGGACGATTTTACTTAAATTTGTTGGAAATGAACCAAATGTATATTGGTACGAACTAAATTCAGACCCGATCATCATCCCGTACGAAATAGGTTAATCCGGTACGAATAGTTATCTATTGGTCGGTTCTAAAAAATTACAGTATGTCGCCAAGATTTAAAGAGTCGGTTCACTTCGTCCTGGGATGAATATAAGTTCGTCCTGATGAAATTTTTACAAAGAACAATTTGATCTTGAACGAATTTGCTTTCATCTGCACAAAAAATTTTCCATAAAGCATTTCATCCTGGCATGAATACGAATTTTGTCTGAACAAAAAATTTCCAGAGGACATTTTAACTTGGGACGAATTTGAGTTCGTCTAGACAAAAATTTTCCAGAGAGAATTTCGTCCTTGCACGAATATGAATTTCATCTAAACGAGAATTTTCCAGAGAACATTTCGTCCTGAGACAATTAAGCATTCGTCCTGGAAGATCAGGACTTAAAAAAATATTCTTCAACTCATGTTCGTTCCATTGCTATTTAGAGGAGATAATTAACTTGATCGTCTCATACGAACTCTGTTCGTCCTGTACGATCAGTATAAATTTTTAAAGATCTTCTTAAGTGTGTGTGTGTGTGTTTATTCACTCAATTACAATCACTCTCTCTCAAACTTAATTCAAAGAAAAGTATAAGCTTCAATTCACAAAATCTCTCATGCTAAATTTCATTTGAAGTATTCAGTAGTCTGAAGTTTGATTTTCCTAGAATGCTAGTTCACACAAGAGAAAAAATAAATCTTCCAAAAACTGTTAGGATATATCAATACATTAAACAATAATATTTGGAATCATCAAAATTATACAAGTTGCAAGAATGTAAAACATGCAAATAACAACTCTCTTAACACTAGCACCTGTAACATTCAGTTTAAAAAAAATTAATAAGAGGTTTGAGCCAATAAATAATATTATCCTGAGAAGTAATATGCAAGCCTTCCAACTTGAGACTTATTAAATTGCCCAAAAAATGAAAGTTTTTAATGTTCTTTAAGAAGAGAAACTTAATAGCACAAAGAGATAAAATCTTATCTTTAACCCTTTGAATAACCTTCTGATGATTCATCTGAATTCCATTGAAGAGAGAATTATTCCTCTCTAACCACAAGAACCAAAGGATGAGAAAGGGAATAACATTATGGATATGACCTTTAGCTTTGATGAACCAAGCCCTAAGAAAGGATTTAAGAGACATGTGGGAATTAAAACAATTTAATTGAAGCAATTCATCAAAATAAACCCAAATTTTGATAGCAATCGGACCAAAAATCAGAACATGATGCATATTTTTAGTATAATAATAGCATTGACACTTGGAAGGTAACATAAAATCTTTTTTGGTAAGATTATAATCAGTAGGAAGAAATCTATGGAGGGCCCTCCAAATAAAAATAGAGACAGTAGTAGGAATGTTCTTATACCAATTCAAAGAAAAAATGTTATCAGTATTTTTTACGAGCTCTAAAAGTATGACAAGCTTTTTTTTAAATGAAAACCACCATTACTAGGTAAATCACATAAGAGAATGTCCTTAGAGTCAATATTGATTGGAAAGTTAAGAATTTGGTGAATAATGAAATCAGGCACAACATTAAAAAGTTTTTAATAATCCCAGCAATTATTAGTAAAGAAATAATTAACCTTAACTGAAGCAATAGAAGAAGAGTTCAAGATAGAATCAATAGACTGTTTGCCTAACCAAAAATCCGCCAAAAGAAAGCCTTACCTTCACCAACGCCCCAAGAAAGGTAGGGCTCCACCTCCCATTTAACCTTGCAAAGTCTTTGCCACACTCTACAGTCACCTTGCTTGAAATAACAAGTAGTAAGATGCTTGCCAACACAATACTTAACATACATAAAATTAGACCAAAGGCTCTCTTTAGCACAAAATTTATACCAAATTTTAATGGAGATGGACAAAGCCAGGTCATATATATTCTTACAACCAAGACCCCCTTCAACTAGAACACTACAATATTTATCCCAAGCAACCCAAGTAATTTTGGAACTAATAGAAGTACCTTTCCAAAAAAATTATTAATAAGTTTATGCACCCTATTGCACACAGCTTTAGTGGGAAGAATAGTTTGAAATCTATAAACCAAAAGAGAGCACAAAACACTTTTAATAAGAGTAATCCTACCACCAAAGCTAAGAAAATTAGAATCCCAAGATAAAAGTTTATTTTGAATAGAGGCAATCAGATCATTAAAAAGAAAGGTTTTCCTTCTTCCCTTATGAAAAGAAACACCAAGGTATTTAATGGGTAATTTACCATGACTAAAACCAATACAATCTTTGAGGGTTATAATTTTATTATTAGAAATGAACTTAGAAGGAATAAAGTAGCTTTTATTTTTGCTAAACGATAAACTATTGATCCTCACAAATTGGTTAAAAAAATCCATAAGTTTTTTAATTCTATTGATAGAAGCATTGGTAAAAACAATAAAGTTATCCGTAAAACATAAATGGGAAATGGGAAAACCACCCAAAGTTCTAAAGTAAAGACTAGGATTATTCTCAAAAAGATTGGTAAGGCCTCTAGATAAAAATTCAATAGCAAATATAAAAAGAGGAAAGAAATGGGATCTCCCTTCCTTAAGCCATGGAGGATTTAAAAAAACCTTTAGTGGACCCATTCACAATAATAGAAAAAATAAACTCCTTCATTACAATTCTTAATAAGATTAATAAAACTAGAGTTAAAGCCAAAACATTCCAAAATATGATAAATAAAGGACAAGTCAATATTGTCATACGCTCTGGCAATATCAAGCTTTAAAATAAAATTATAACCTCTCACTCTGACATCCAAATCATTGAAGAGCTCCTGAGCTAACAAAATATTATCCATAATAACCCTACCATTCACAAAACCAATCTAAGAGGTAGAGATAATTCTGGGTAAAAGAAACGTTAGAAGAATCATGAGAATTTTAGAAATCAACTTTTTTAAAAAAGTGCAAATACTAATAGGGCAAAAATTATTTCAAGTTTTAACAAAGTTGTTTTTAGGAATAAGCACAATAGAAGTAGACATACATAAAAAAATTAGGAATATAATTACGAGCAAAAAATCTAGAATGGAAGCAAAAATATTATTATTAATAATATGCCAAGATTTTTGAAAAAACTTGAGTAATATAACCACATGGGCTAGCCACCAAATCACTATTAATACCAAATAATGTATCTTTCACCTCCTCAAAAGAAGGAGGTTTAGTGAAATTCATATTGTCTTCTTGGGAAATAAGACTAGGAATAAAGGAGTGATCATTAATACGAATGGGATTAAAAGTTTTATTGATATGACTTTGAAAGTGAAGAATAGTTAGATTGGCAATTTCCTCAGTATCTTCAGAGACATGGCCATCATCTCTTTGGATTTTACTAATACCATTTTTTACATCGTTTACTCTTAACAAAGTATGAAAACACTTAGTGTTGTTTTCACCCTCAACCAAGTTCTTAGCAATAGCTTTTTTTTTCCAAAAAACTTCTTCCTGTACTTGTAATTTAAAGAGATCCTCTTTAGCCTTATTTAAAAGAGATAAATTGGCATCATAAGGGTCAACTTGATAAGAAGAATCCAACATCTCAACAAGTTGCTCAGCCACCAAGATATTAGAAAATAAATTTTTACAAACAATAAGCTTCCACCAATTTGAAATCTGCTTAAGCCTTTTCAGCTTAAACTAGATCCTCCTCATACAAAAACATGAGTTATCCGGATGAAGAGGGGCATACCAATTATTTTTTACAAGTTTAAAAATGGAATCATGAAGTAACCACATTTTTTGAAATATGAACTGAGACGAGCCATCAAAGTGTCTAAAATTAAGACTAATAAGCAAAGGAGAATAGTCAGACAGAGTTCTACTCATATGATGCACATTAATAGAATTAAAAGAGCTAAGCCAAGAGTTAGTAAAAAGAATGCGAAGCAAACGTTGCCATAAATTACCTCTATTCCAAGTAAATTGATTACAAGAAGAACCAATATAAATGAGATTGCTATCCAATATCATATTACTAAAATCATCCATAGATCGATAAGACGGGCATAAACTTCCAACCCTCTCAGAAGGGATAGTAATAGCATTAAAATCACCACATACAAGCCAAGGAAAATTATAAATATTATGGAAATTAAAAGGTTTGTCCCACAATAATTTCCTAATATAACAAGATGAACCAGCATACACAAACGAGGAACAACAATGCATGTTAAAAACCTCAATTTGACAATGGATAACTTTAGTAAAGTCACCAATGACATCAATTTTAACCTTATCTTTCCAAAAAATCCAAATCTTATTAGCCACATTTGAAATATCATAATTAAAGCCCAAAAAATGAGAAGTACTAAGTATCCTAGAAGAAGAAATAAGAGGCTCAAGCAAAACCAAAATAGAAATATTATGAATACGACATAAATTCTTCACATGAATTCTAGAAGAAGGACAACCAATCCCCCTTACATTGAAAATAATAGAGTTAAACATAAATAAACTAAATTAATGGGAAGTATTTGAGTGAGTATTTCTAGGAGATTGTAATATAAACTGCTATTTTTTCCTTCCTCTTTTACTAGGAACCTTATGAAAACTAGTATCAATATCATCCTTAGGAAAACATTTAGCAACAAGACCCATATCTTCAGTATCAGTAAAAGCATCACTATTAGGAGACACAAAAATCAATTCGATCGTCTCCGAACGACATGCCAAATCATCGAGAAGAATTTTCGGAAGCGTACCTGAATCCATTGAAAAACAGAATTAAGGTCTTTCGATCTTCCACGTTTAGAGCGGCGTTCTCCAAGAGAGCGAGAGACCCCTTCTTTTCACTCAAGATGGGAAATGAGGGAAATGAGAACTTAACCGCTTAAACTGGGGACCATGACCCTTATATACTTTAAGTGTAAATATTTTATTTCAGCCCATCATAAAAATAAAATAAATACCCGGCCTCTACACAAATTAATTCCATACAAAATTTAATTGAGATGTCACATAAGCCAAATAATAATTTAATACTCAATTAGATCACAAATTTAATTGGCTTAATTTTAGATAGCGTCTAATGTATAATTCTTTATTTATATGTATAAAATATATTGGCCCACATATAGAAATTTCCCAACACATGGATCAATCAAGCAATCAAAAATACGGAAGAAGTCATTTTTCATTTTCAGCGATCAAATATTGTAAATTCTTCTTTTTTATAGGTTATTTCATCAATATGGACTTTGCTTGCCAAATCAGTTCTTGTTATTTAAGTGCTCTCTTCTTAACCATCTTCCAGTAAGTATATCATAATTACGAAGCTATTGGTGCACAATCATATTTTGCATGTAGAAAATCTCTGCTTCTCAACTCATTATCTTTTTCTAAGGAAAACAGATACTATCAATGATATATTCAATGTTATCATACAAAACACAATCTGCATCAACATTAGGCCCCATTAATGCAATGAGTCCAGTCCTGTACATGTTGGATGATATTTTTGTAGAGCTATATATGTGTACTATGAATGACTAGCTTCTCACTATCAAAATCTTATATATGAATTGAACAGGCGAAACCGCTTTTACGGCAAGGCGAGGATGCGATCGAGAAACTGGTCGATCCTAATCTAATCTCCTACAGCAGGAGGGAGATGTACCGAATGGTTCAAGCCGCTAATGCTTGTTTGAGCTGTGAAGATTCAACAAGACCAAGCATTGATCTGGTCCTTGCAATGTTGCTGGGGGAAGAAGGAACTGCTTGTTGTGAGTGGCCTTTGTTTAGTGGTAATGGCTGCCTTGCAGGCTATGGTTCCCAGTTTCATGAAACACATGAGAAACGTGATATGGGAGGTCATCTAGCTCTCGCCATGCTTGGTATTTCTGATAATGAAGAAGATGATTCTTATGGGCGTTAAAGCTTTGTTTCCTGTCACTAAATCTTCTTCAATGGCTAACGAAATTCCATGGAGAGCTTGCAGTATTCTTCAGTCTAATTCCCCGTTGATGTCTGAAAAAGAGTGATTATGCAGTGTAATTTTTTACTGAAAATTAAACGATAAATGACCAACATGACATATTTTTAGCTATTTTCTCACGTGACTTGTATATATAAGAGGATTGGACTGCATTCTTAAGGTAAAGTTAGCTCATTTTTGCTATTAGAAACTTGTTGGAGATATTTTAACTGAATTCTTTCTCGTTTTTTATATTTTTATTCTGATGATTGGTTAGTTGGAGTGAGTAATGAGTTGAAACTGTTTGTACAGTTATCAATGATGATTATAGACGATCTTCTCTCGGAAAACAAAGTGATGAGATACATTAAAATACAGAGTCAAAGTAGCATTATTTTCTTCTTACAAATAGCACAGGGAAGTTGAAAATGGATTGAATTTGTAATTATATAGATCTCATTACCTGAAATATTGACTCTGATAAGTACAGGGTTGGGCTGTTGGAGGGCTACTAAATTTGTTTAAGAAGATTAAGGTTTCGTTTGGGACGATTTTTTATTGCTTCATAAAATAAATTTTCAGTAGAAAAATAAAATTTTTGTATTAAAAAAGTTGATTTAAGGAGCATTAAGAAAACCATTTCAAACGAAGCTTAAATGCATAATTTAACTTCTTTTTTGTTTTCATTTTAAATACCTATGGTTAGTATTGATGTATGAATGTATGGTCTATCATGTTAAGTTGTAAAGTTCAATTTTTGCTCCATGGGGGAAGAAGGAATGATCAAAGTTGAGCCAATATTGCCAAATCTATCTATTGTGAATAACCAAATCAAATATAACCAATATGTCGGTGGTGGTTGGTTCATTTATTGCTAGTTTCATGGGATTTTGCTTAAATGAGTAGTGCATATAGTGCGATAGTTTTTACCATTCATAACGTCTAAAATATTGCCCTATAGTTTTACTTTCATATGATACACAAGCATATTTGTTTTAACCATCAAACAACTTTCATCAATGTGATACGATTTTAATGACTCTTGCAAAGCTCTCAAAATAAGAACCTAATAAAAAAGAAACTCACAAGATTGAACCAACAATCACTATGGTTTGGATTTGAACTAAAATATTAAAGAACACACAAATTTAACAAAAGAAAGGTACATACGCTCTGGAACTTCCACTCAAATTTTATTTTGATATTTAAATTTTATAAGAAACTTTTAAGGGGGAGAGTTTTTATATTTATATATTTGACACTCAAATCTTGCTATTTATTTGCTTAACTCTTATAACTCTATATAACAACAAAGACATCACCTATAACTTTCATCAAAACTTCTCCTTAGCACACCATTGATCTTATTAATGTTCTTCCCAGCAATATCCTATCATCGCTTCCTCATGTTTTCTTTATCGTCGATCTACACATGCTGCCAATCCCATCACCAACGAGATCACGTAAGTCTTTTACACCTTTTTTTGATTGACTTCCGCACACCTGTTCATAATTGGGTATAGAGAGTTATACATCATCAATTACAACGAGGCTCTGTTACTAGATTTTGAATAGGAATGAAGACATTGAAATCATAAGTTTAATAATAGTAATGTATATGTTAAATGTGTAGATTGAATCATTTTAGGTGTTATGTATGTCGTTAATTTTATGTATGATGCAATTAATAATAAATAAATTTATCCTTAAAATGGATTTTATTAAAAACAAATAATTGTTAAAGTTCTAAACAGCTACTCAATTTGATCGGTTGGTTAGAAGCTTTGGTTATTAACTAAGAAATTTTGGATTTAAATTTTATATATGTGATGTGTATAAAAATTTAATTCAATTGATCTAAATGTAAAAAAAAAAAGAAGGAAAAATAAAAAAAGTCAATAAATCAAATGATAATCTTGCTTGAATCCTCACTAAAAAAGATACCAACAATCCCCAAGCTATCCTCTCAAACCCCGACGACCATTCCGGAACCCTACCTTCCCCTCCTGCGAGGAACCAAGCGACCGTCCCTCTCTGCCCTCCATTTTCTTTCTTTAACCATTGAAGAATCCATGAAGCGTTCCTTCGATGATCGCGACCGCAAGGCGCCTTCCACGGCCGCCGACGCAAAACCCGTCTTCATCTCCAAGGCAGAGCGCCAGCGTCTCGCACTACAGCGGCGCGAAGAGGAGGCCGCAGAGCAAAAACGCCACGCTCTCGAGCTCGCCGAGCAATACCGCCCCAAAGGCTCCTACGAACCTCCATCTTCTTCTACTGCCACGGCCGCCGCTGAATCCAACCACCGCTCACATCGCGACCGCGATCGAGAACGTGATCATGATCGCGACCGCGACCGTGATCGAGAACGGGATCGAGACCGCGAACGCCGCCGCGATCGGGAGCGTGAGCGTGAGGAGGATGCCCGAACTCGCGAGCGTGCCCGCAGCGAGAAGCTGGCGGAACGAGAGAGGGAAAAGGAGTTGGATTCAATCAAGGAGCAATACCTAGGTTCAAAGAAGCCTAAGAAGCGCGTCATAAAGCCTAGCGAGAAGTTCCGCTTCTCTTTTGACTGGGAGAACACCGAGGACACATCCCGCGACATGAACTCCCTCTACCAGAACCCCCATGAGGCTCGTCTTCTCTTCGGCCGTGGCTTCCTCGCTGGAATTGATCGCCGTGAGCAAAAGAAACAGGCTGCGCGGCACGAGAAAGAGACCCGCGAGGAGATTCGGCGGAAAGAGGGGGTGGAGGAGAAGCCGGAGGAGGCTGCCGCTCAACGAAAGAAAGAGGCTGCTGCAGAGCTCTACGATGCCTTCGACATGCGTGTGGATAGGCATTGGACTGAGAAGAATCTTGAGGAAATGACAGAGAGAGATTGGCGCATCTTCCGTGAAGACTACAACATCTCCTACAAGGGGTCTCGTATCCCTCGACCTATGCGCAAATGGAGCGAGAGTAAGCTGAGCACTGAGCTTCTTAAGGCGGTTGAAAAGGCTGGCTACAAGAAGCCATCTCCCATCCAGATGGCAGCCATTCCTCTGGGTTTGCAGCAGCGTGATGTTATCGGCATAGCTGAGACTGGTTCAGGAAAGACTGCTGCCTTTGTGCTGCCCATGCTTATGTACATCACCCGCTTACCCCCCATGACAGAGGAAAACGAGGCTGAAGGCCCTTATGCAGTTGTTATGGCTCCTACAAGGGAGCTTGCCCAGCAGATCGAGGATGAAACTGTGAAATTTGCTCATTATTTGGGAATCAAGGTTGTTTCAATTGTCGGTGGCCAGTCCATAGAGGAGCAGGGGTTCAAACTCAGGCAGGGTTGTGAGGTTGTTATTGCCACGCCAGGGCGTCTGATTGATTGTTTGGAGCGTAGATATGCTGTTCTTAACCAGTGTAATTACGTTGTGCTTGATGAGGCTGATCGAATGATAGACATGGGCTTTGAACCACAGGTTGTCGGTGTCTTAGATGCAATGCCTTCAAGCAATTTGAAGCCTGAAAATGAGGATGAGGAGCTTGATGAGAAGAGAATATACCGAACAACCTATATGTTCAGTGCCACCATGCCTCCAGCAGTGGAGAGGTTAGCTAGGAAGTATTTGAGGAATCCTGTGGTTGTGACTATTGGCACAGCTGGAAAAGCCACTGATCTAATTACTCAAAATGTGATGATGTTGAAGGAGTCGGAGAAGATGCAGAGGCTTTTGAAGCTGCTAGATGATCTTGGTGATAAAACAGCTATTGTATTTTGTAATACAAAGAAGAATGCCGATGCACGGGCCAAGGACTTAGACAGACTGGGCTATAAGGTCACAACATTGCATGGAGGGAAATCGCAAGAGCAGAGAGAGATCAGCCTTGAGGGATTCAGGAATAAGCGTTTCAATGTTCTGGTAGCCACAGACGTTGCAGGTCGTGGTATTGATATTCCAGATGTTGCTCATGTCATAAACTATGAGATGACCAACACCATTGATATGTACACTCATCGCATTGGGCGAACAGGGCGTGCAGGGAAGACTGGTGTGGCCACAACTTTCTTGACCTTGGGTGACTCTGAGGTGTTCTATGATCTTAAGCAGATGCTCATTCAGAGCAATAGCCCCGTGCCGCCTGAGCTTGCCAGACATGAAGCTTCAAAGTTTAAACCTGGAACTATTCCTGATAGACCTCCTCGGAGAAATGATACTGTGTTTGCTCATTGATTCCGTTGGGGTTGTAGAATATTGATATTCTTGCAAGCTATTGGAAAACTGCATGTTGCATCTCTCCAGAGATGTTATGCTTGCAAGTGTGTTACTACTTATGATAGTGATGTTTCATAATTCTCTTCACTAAGGTACTTATGTTCGGTATTTTTGAAGCATTTAAATTCTTACTTCTCTTCATTAAGGTAGTTCATGGTTTATCAGTCTTGCTAAAGATGCGTTAACTTAGTGTACTTTTGAGATAACTTTTTCAAGTCTTTATTTTACTGACTGCTGCCACTTTTTTTATATTGCTTTAACTTTTTTCACTGTTTTTAAGAAATTTTTGTGGCGAGAAGCTTAGCATTATCAGATTTTGTGGAGTGTGATAGCTATTATAAAGTTTGCCAGCTTTTCAGAGGGAAAAAACTTATGAAACACCCAACCATTTTTAAAACATTGATTTTACAAACAACTGCAGCCATCCTAATCGACCTTTAATCTTCTCACACTAACCACTTTATTTTACCTGCTTACAGTCTTTTCTACTTCTCTTGAAATTTTCTAATAATTGATCAGAAAATAACTTCCTGAACAGCTGCATGGTATCTGTTGAATTGTGAGTGATTTAGACTAGTTAGGTTCCCCTCTTGTTATATATAGGTCCTGCACTTTTTTTTTTTTTCTTATTTCTGCATATAAATCCTTTAGATTACATTATTGCAGTGTATGATACTTATTAGATCCTATAAAATTCCTAGCGTTTTGCTGTTCTTCGTAGGTGTTTTTGTCGTATGTCATGACTCAAAAATCTGTAGCAAGTAGTGGAAGCATTTTTTTTTGTAGTGAAGTCATTACAGTTTCTCTTTTTTGTGTTCTTTGTTACTGACTACCATGTATGTAGTCAGGAATCTTGTGTTTGTCAGCCTTTTGAGGGCTAGTGCAAGTGTGCAACATTTCCTTTCCTTAGTTGTTAAAGTGAAGAAATTGCCTTTTTGTACTTTTGGCCAGTGTTTTTCTAGAATATCTTAAGATCTAAGGTTTCCTATGCAATTCTATTAGAAGATTAACAAAAACTTGAACACTCAATTAAAATTATGTATTTCACAAACTCTTACTTTTAACAACTATTCATTACTTATGTTTAAAGAAATAAATACGATGAGGATCAACTTTGATGATTACTAGAAATTACACATGGAAATTGAGGACCAAGAAAAACCATGCAAATAGTTGTAAGCATAAGTTCATTGAATCCCATATTGTATCAAACATGAAAACAATCTATCTTACAGTCAATCCAACAGCTAAATTTAGAGAAATGCATCAAATGTAGAAAGAGATGTCATCATAATACTAGAATCTAAGGTTTCGTTTGAGATGGCTTTCTTACTGCTTCTTAAAACAGCTTTCTAGTACAAAAATTAATTTTTTTGCATTAAAAAGCTGCTTTAAGAAGCAGAAAGAAAGTCGTCCCAAACAAATCCTAAGGGCAACTTTCTCGCTGCTTCTTAAAACAACTTTCTAATCTGCCTTAGGAAGCAGTAAGAAAGCTGTCCAAAACGAAGCCTAAATCTCACAATTAGGAGATAACTTGATGCAGGCATCTTAGGGCCCAGGGTTCATAATGCAGCTAAAGGATGTGATGTATGAAATTCACACCAAGCAAAATTAGAATTTGCAATTTCGAAGACAATCAATTAAACAAGCATGCACTTTATTTTGATGTAAATTAGACAATACACAAGGAATTCATTAAAATAATAATTCACTTAGTCTAAAATCTAAATCAAAGATATTCAATGAGAAATTTGAACCCTAAATATAAGTTGATTTGGTTTTACATCACAATTAGAAATCCAGTTGTGCAGCTTTGACTAAAATCATTCATACATGCAAACCAATATGAATTATAAAGATTAAAAAGATTAAAAAAATAAGACTATCAAAAGATAAAAAACTTGAGACAAATAGAAAGAGGTGACCTATATTCAAAAATCTACACATAATTGAGAAAACTAGTTTATTTAGCTAAAAGTTAGTCCATTATAGGCATCACAATTGTATTTATAAACATTTATTTTTACAAGAGGTCAACTATTTATGGATTTCCCCGAGCAAGTTTATAGAAGGGAGAGGAAAGCCGCCACATCATTGTCCAGAAATATCTTAGCAAACAAAAAGGAACATGACCATCACCAAAAATCCAAGGCAGCAGCAACAGCACTCGCTAAGGCCAGAAAGTCCAGAGGACAAGAGAAAACAAAAAAAAAGACAATCCCAGGATATGCTATTGATCAATGGAAGGGGAAGGAGAGGGGTAAAGGGAAATCAGCATGGAGGTGAACGTCGCTGTCTAACAATTAATTATTCTGTGCAGACACTGAACGTCATCCAGAGACCAACTAGAATATGCCACATCACTCCTTGCTGGGTATTGCTAACGTGGCACATTCTGATTGGTCTCCGGATGACGTTCTGTGTTAGGTGTCCACATAGAATAATTCCTTCCGTCCAACAGCAAATCACTGCCACAACTTTATCCGAATGCAAAAATTGATTCTTTGATAACCATAAATAAAAGTGTTGAGAAATTGTGGCATCACCTCAAAAGGAAAGAAAAAAGCACCAAACTGACCCATCGAACCTAAGATGAATAACAACCATGGTACCAAATAACAATAGCATTGAATATGCCTATAAAGATTGAGCTTAAGGCTTCATTTAGGTCAGCCATTTTACTGCTTTCTAAATTTATTTTTTAATACAAAAAATTTTTGAGCTTAAAGCTTTGTTTGTGACCGTTTTCTAAAGTAAATTTTTAATACCAAAATTTTTTGAACTAAGAATTTTTGTATTAAAAAGTTGTTTTAAAAAGCATGGAGAAAACCATAAAAAAAAAAAAACTAAAACTTACAAACAAAAAATAATTCTTATTGTGAATTATTCACTTGCTTAAAAAAAGCTTTTACTATTCATACAATCTCTATATAGACGTAAGATCAGTCTGCCAAGATTTTTATGAACAAATGCAGAGTAATGAACAAATTTCACTCCTACCTTATCTGGTCCGCTTGATCTACAAGAGTTCATCCAGTTTTCATCTATATTTGGACGAGAGATTATTAGATACGGAGTGCGGATGGGGAGAATCGTCTGCACAAGTATTGACTATCTAGTGGTACCAGCACTCAGTACCGCTGGGAACCATTATGTATCCAAGCACTCCGCACCTAATAATTTTTCTATTGGGACATGTTTTGTTTGGGCAGCTTTCTTTTTGCTTTCATGTAAAAATTTTTAGTTCGAAATTTTTTGTACTAAAGCACTTTCGAAAGCCGTAAAAAAGGAACAATTATTACGTCCTCCGACCGGACGTAGAGGAACGTCCGGTCGGAGGCAAATTCCCGCCAAATACCGAGTTGTACCGAGCAAACACGGAGCAATATCAAATAATAATGAGGAATAACATCATGTGAAGACCCAATACCGAGTTATTTCGAGCTATCTTGAGCAATACCGAGTTATACAAAAGTTGTACCGAGTTTTTCCTACAAAAAACTCGGTACAACTCGGTATTTCTCGATATAGCTCGGTATAACTCGGTATTGGTCTTCAAAGAGCGGTATTCATCATTATTATCAAATAATACCTAGTTGTACCGAGCAAATACCGAGTTTTTTGACGGTAATTTAGTGCCGACCGGACGTTCCTCTACGTACGTTCACCGGACCAAATAAAAGTTTGTAAAAAAGTTATTTCAAATAAAACCAACGCTCAGTTGACAGGAAATATTGGCGAGTTCAAATAGGAAATGCAAAATAAAATACCATTTCTGTTTAGAAAAGATAGGCAGGGTACATAATATGCTCTTGTTGAGAGTCGAACTCAAGACCTCCCGCTTACTAAACGGGTGCTCTAACCAACTGAGCTACAAGAGCTTCTCTCTTTAATTTTCCATACACATTATAAAACTACATCCCAACTGTGGCGCGTGAAGAAATTAGATTTAATCTCGTATTATATGAATAAATGTCAATATATAAATAATACATTATTACCTTTAAAATCTTAACTTTACTGTTTTAATTAAAATTTATTTAATTATTATTGTATCAACTTCAAATTTTGGTCCCATTTTGAGTTACACACCACATGGTGATATTAAGACTAATGATCTTGATATATCATCAAAAAATTATCTCAATCAAGCACAAATCGTGCGGCAAAATAAAGTTGAACTTCTAAAATTAAATGTGGGAACATCCGAGCTCAAATTTCAGCAAACTTATAATCGAATTGAACGTCTCGAAAAGATGAACCCAACGCACTAAATACGACTCAATTCGAGCCCAAATAAGTTCAAATCAAAGACTTAAAATGTATTTGGAAGGTTCAAATCATAAATTGAATAACCAAACGATTTCCAAACGTGACATTCTTATAGTTGAATTGAGCGGCTCAACAACACAGATCCAACGAGCCCAAGATCACCAAATTCTGATATCATTAAGATATTTAAATGCCTAGTAAACAGTTCAAAATTAAGGGGATCAATATCGGCTGTCCATTCAAACCAGTCCCAACCTTCCCATTATTTATCTCATATTTACTTGTCATGCCACTCTAAAAAAACTACAAATAGACTCTCATTCTTCATTGAGGGGGAAACTCAAATAAGAAAGAGAAAGAAGAGAAAGACTAGAGTTATATTGTCATCAAACACCTCAACCATCGTCGGACCACCAACTGTCATCGGATTTCTTCCTGACTGCCAACTGACGCCAGATTCATGTCAGGCAACCGACTGTCGTGAGACTTCAACTTGGTTGCCAATTGATTTCGAATTTATATCCGACCATAGATCGTCGCCAGATTTCTTCTGATTTATATTCATCACTGGATTTCAGCATGTTGGTTGACAATTATAATCTGATCGTCCTCAAGTTAGAGGGTGAGTCAGTTATTTGTAATTTATTCAAATACTAGTTGATCAATTTCCACTGGGCGTGACCACGTGATTTTTCCCTTTAGGGTTTCCACTTAAAATTCTAATGTTTCTTCTCTTTCTATGTATACGTTGGATACTCGTGTAACACTAAGCAGTATAATTTTTCCTACTTTACCGTCGCAAATATTCTAGCACGCAATAGATCTAATTGAACTCCAATAATTCATAAAAAGTGTGGCTATTACAAGTCTTCTAGGCCTTCTATTAAATTTGAGTAAAATTTAAAGTGGCTCCCACAAAAGCTCACTTGATTAAATAATCTCATAATACATGATATTTAATCACTTGAAAAAAATCCTTCTAACTTATGAGAGAAATTGAAGAATTATTTTTTTTTTTTCAATATCCAATGGCTGAAAGTTATTGTGATGGTGATGTAAATAAACTAAATAATCAACTCTCAATAATAAGCTTAAATCTATTTGATGAAAATAGATAAAACCCTACTTTATGACTATATTCGGTCACTTTTAATTCCTTTTTAAGTTTGCACTCTTTAACAAATTCTTAATAATGAGATCGGGTAAGCGGCCAGATATTCGACGGAAGCTCTTCCTCCTCTCAAGTCTCACCAGTGCTCGAACCCTGTCCCAAAAAAAAAAAACCTTAATTATTATAACGTATATACAAAAAAAGTGTTGGTGGTCATCAAAAAATTATTAGGTGCGGAGCGTGCACCGTCCGCACAAGTATTGGGTGTCTATCAGTACCCAGCGGTACTAAGTGAGAGAAAGATCAGAGAAAGAAGGTGAAGCAAGAACAGGAAGAAGGACACGGAGGAAAGTGCCGAAGAAGACAAAGAAGGGAAAAATATTATTAATCATCTATGTGCTGAATACAATGGTCTTAGATATATAATAGCTTACACTGGTAGAAAAGGTAAATACTGATAACGTAAATTACATATGAAATACAAATGGCGTCTTGTATTCTTATATCGTCCCGCAAATTAAGCATCCGAAGATCGAATGATTAATTTGTTCCTGAGATCATTAAACCGAGCTATTGGGAATGACTTGGTGAAGATATCCGCAATTTGATCCTTGGAAGGAATGTGAACCAGTTGGATGTCACCGACACTTATTTGCTGTCGAATGAAGTGGTAGTCAATCTCAATGTGCTTTGTGCGTGCGTGAAAAACCGGGTTCTTAGCAATTGCTATTGCGGAAGTGTTGTCACAATGGATGGTTGTAGGCTCAGGTTGCGGTAGAAGGAGCTCGGTTGCTAGTCGGCGGAGCCAGAGTACATCGGAAGTAGCCGCGGACAGGGACCGGTATTCTGCCTCGGTAGAAGATTTGGCGACCGTAGCTTGCTTTTTCACCGTCCAGGAGATTAGGTTGGGACCAAGGAATGTACAGAATCCTGATATTGATTTTCGGTCGGTTGAGTCGGACGCCCAGTCGGCGTCGGAATAAGAGTGCAGCTGAAGGGATCCAATGGTGATGGGCAAGCCGTAAGAAAGGGTGCCATTGATGTAGCGAAGGAGACGTTTGAGAGCTTTGAAGTCAGTAACCGAGGGTTGTTGCATATGTTGGCAAATGCAATTAGTGGCAAAGGCTATGTCGGGTCTCGTTATTGATAGATATTGAAGCGAGCCCGCTAGACGACGATAAAGGGATGGATCGTGGAACGGTTGAGTTGGCGAGGTAGATTTCTTTGAGTCGGGCGCTATTGGCGTCGGAGCCGGTTTACAGTTTGCAAAACCTGCATCATTAAGGAGTTTTGTAGCATAGTGTTTTTGAGATAAGAAGTAACCTGAGGTGGATTGAATTACCTGGATTCCGAGAAAAAGAGAAATATTGCCCAGTTGTTTCAGTGCAAATTGAGACCGCAGTTGTTGTAGAAGTTGCTGGATGGCGAGGGGGTTGTTACCTGTAACTAACAAATCATCGACATAAATGAGAATAAACAATTTCGTAGAGGTAGTGTCGAGGATTAAGAGGGATGGATCGGCACGGCTGAAGGTAAATCCTTTGGATTGAAGAAAGCTCGTAAGTTTTTGGAACCATTGTCTCGGGACTTGCTTGAGTCCATAAAGAGATTTGTGGAGTTTGCAAACCGCATTCGGGTTGTGTTGATTGATGAAGCCGGGTGGTTGACGCATGTATATGTCATCCGGAAGATCACCGTGAAGGAACGCATTGGAGATATCAAGTTGGTGCATGGGCCAATGCCGATGAAGAGCAAGAGTGAGGAGTAGTCGTATGGGGGGCATCTTGGCGACGGGGCTGAACGTCTCGTTGTAATTGACACCAAATTGCTGATTGTAACCGAGGGCAACCAAACGAGCCTTGTAACGATCAACTTCACCGTTGGGTAGAGTTTTAATTTTGTATGTCCATTTACAACCGAGTACCGGTTTGTCTGCAGGTGGCTGTACCAAGGTCCAAGTATTTTGCTGAAGGAGGGCATTGAATTCTGTTAGCATCGCATGCCGCCAATGTTCAGACTTTGCGGCTTGGTTGTAGGTAGCCGGAGTGAGCGGGGAAGTGACAGGAGTTAGAAGATTAAAGACTTGTTTGGGTTTATAAATGCCCGATTTGGATCGAGTCTGCATTTGGTGTACAGGCTGACGCGGAGGAATGCAAGTCTGGGAGGAAATAGCGGAAGGAGGTGCTGTGATGATATCCGGAGTGATAGTGTCCGTGGAAGGAGTAGAATTGTGAATGGGTGCAGTGGGATTAGTGGTTTGATAGCTGTGAGTAGGAGGCAAGAAGTTTGAGGTGATGGAAGTGGGTATGAGAAGGGATGGAGGAATGGGAGCTGCGGGAGAAGAAATGTGAGTGTGATCAGATATAGGATTGTGTTTGTAAGGAAATTGATGTTCATGAAAAACGACGTGACGGGAGATGTGCGTTTTTCCAGATGAAGGATTGTAGCACTTGTATCCTTTGTGAAGAGAAGAGTATCCAATGAAGACACAAGCCTGAGATCGCGGGGAGAATTTGTCGGGGACATAGGGGCGAAGCCAGGGATAACATAAACATCCGAAAGTGCGGAGGGTTGCATAATTGGGAGAAGTGTTATGAAGAGATTGTGCAGGAATTTTATTAGAGATGGCTTTGGAAGGAAGCATGTTAATGAGATGAATTGCGGTAGAGATCGCCTCAGCCCAAAACCGGTGCGAAAGACCAGATTCAAGAAGTAACGCACGAGTGATGTCTAAAAGATGGCGATGCTTGCGTTCAACTAAGCCATTTTGTTCCGGCGTGTGAGGACAAGACAATTGTTGTAAGATGCCGTTGTTATGCAGGAAGGTTTTAAAAGCATTGCTAGTGTATTCCCCGCCACCATCGGAGCGAAGAATTTTGGGGGTGACGTTGTATTGAGTTCGAATCATATTGCAAAAGTTTTTAAAAACAGAAAGAACTTCCTGTTTGGTTGAGAGAAAATAAATCCAAGAGAATCTTGTGTGATCATCGATAAAGATGATGTAATAGCGAAAACCATCAAGAGAGATTAAAGGGGCCGGACCCCAAACATCGGTGTGAATCAAATCAAACGGTTTAGAAGTAACAGAAATGCTTTTATTAAAGAAGATTTTGTGGCTTTTTGCCTTATTACAAGAGTCGTAGTAATTTGTTTGTTTTACAAAAGCAAGATCAGGGAACTGCCGAGCAAGCACAGAGAGAATTTCAGGATGGGGATGACCGAGTCTCGAGTGCCAGGGAATAGAGGAGGAGGTGGTCGTAAGAGCAGCGTGACGATCGTCTTGAGGAAAACTGATTTTGTAAAGTCCATTATGTAACCGTCCAAGAAGCAGAGGAAGTTGATCCCGGAGATCCTTCACAACAAATCCGTTAGCATCAAAAGTAATAGAAACCGAATTATCTTTGGTAAGTTTAGAAACAGAGATGAGATTGTGAGTGAGAGACGGCACGTGAAGAAGATTGTGTAAATGAAGCTTACGAGTCGTGTCCGGGAGAGGAAGCAGACCCTGACCGGTGTTTTGTATGGGAAGGGTAGAGCCGTTTGCAGTAGAGACATTGTCCGTCCCTTGATAGGTAGTCGGGTAGGAAAGATGAGCGATGTCCGGAGTGAGATGAGCGGAAGCCCCGGAGTCAAGAACCCAGTCCTGGCTGCTGCATTGTTCGGGTTGGCAAAGAGAGCTCGAGGCGGTCGAGTGTCCGTCGGAGCGTATTTCGGATTGTTCCGGTGCCAGCAGTTCAACGCTATATGTCCGATTTTTCCACAGATTTGGCATGTGGGTCTTGCTGAGTTCTGAGTGGTTGACGGAGGTTGATTGTAACTCGGAACAGTAGTGGAAGAAGGAGGATTCTTGGGTTTGCCATAGCGCATAGTGTTGTAGTTGCGGTTGCGAGAGTTGTTGAGAGATCCAGCATATAGAGCCATGGCCGAAGTGGTTTCCATATTCAACTCGTTTTGCAAATGAATTTCTTCATTGCAAAGCATGGAGTAGAAGGTGTCAAGATCAATTGGGAGCAGCGAATTCCGAATCGTAGACTTGAACGAATTGAAGGTGGGCGGGAGTCCATTCAAGATATGAAGCATTATGTCTTCAGAGTCAATTTGTGAGCCGAACGCCGTGATGTTGTCCACAATGGTTTTGATACGAGTGAGATATTGCTGCATGTTTTGATCTTTCATCTGAACGCGATACAGCTCGTTCTTGAGTTGCATTACTCTAGATCGACTGGTTGGTTGAAGTCTGCGTTCAAGAATGGTCCACGCGTCGTTGGCGGAGGTGGACGTGATGATGTAGGGCAAGATCGGCTGCGAAACGGTAGAGAAGATTGCCGAAAGAAGATTGCTGTCTACTAGGAGCCATTGAGCGTGCTCGGCTGATGTTGGATCGGCTGGAGGTTTGATGGCGCCGATGAGGTGGCCGGCATAACCGTTGGCCGTGAATTGCTGGAGAAGCTGGATACGCCAAATGGGGTAGTTCTCCGTTGTTAGGGGATGAGGAGCTAAGTTCTTGATATTTGAAACAAGAAATTTTAATGGCTGAGGGATGTTGTTGATTGTGGCGGTGGTTTGAGTGGAGGGGGAGGAGGGAGTCAGAATACTCATTGATTCTTGATCTCCCATGAGAGCTCTGATACCATGAGAGAAAGATCAGAGAAAGAAGGTGAAGCAAGAACAGGAAGAAGGACACGGAGGAAAGTGCCGAAGAAGACAAAGAAGGGAAAAATATTATTAATCATCTATGTGCTGAATACAATGGTCTTAGATATATAATAGCTTACACTGGTAGAAAAGGTAAATACTGATAACGTAAATTACATATGAAATACAAATGGCGTCTTGTATTCTTATACTAAGCACCCACCAATGCTTGTGGCGTATGATTCTCCTCGTCCGAACTCCGCACCTAATAATCTCTCGTGGTCATCGGTGCCATTTGATCAAAGGTTTTATTTGAAATGGTTATAACGGTCTTTAAAAATAGTTATTAAAAATATTTTTTTCATAAAGTCATTGCCGTATTATAATTTTTTTAATGAGAAAATTGAATAACTCTCATACAACTATCATACTTTGCCTGATCAAATTATAATATATATATATATATATATATTACAAAAATAGTATAACCAAATAAAAAAAAATGATACCGAACTAAAAATTCAAATTATAAACCGAAAAAATAATCCCAAATAAACCCTAAATCCGTTAATACTTAACTCAAAATAATGATAGCATGCATCTCTATGCTTTCTTGTTACAGCGTTTCTTTCATTAAGGCTTCGTTTGGGACGACTTTTTTATTGCTTTCCTACTACTTTCTAAAAAAAAAATTAGTACATAAACTTTTGAACATAAATTTTTAATTAAAGTATTTTTTAACTAAAAAAATTATTTTAAAAAACATGAAAAAAAAAATCCCAAACGAAACCTTAAACTAAAGATTTGTGCTTCTACATTGAAATAGAAAATCTCTAGAGACAATTGTATTTTTTTTTTCTAAAGGCAATTGTATATGAGGCTTTATTTGGGACATCTTTCTTACTACTTTCTAAAACAATTTTTAGTAGACAAATTTTTAATTTAAAATTTTTTTGAAATTAAAAAACAACTTCAAAAAACAATAAAAATAATATCTCAAACGAAACCTAAATTTGAGAAACTTCTTTGTATGAAAAATAACAAATTCAAAATTAAAATAATTATAAAAAATTACTTTTAAATTAAAGTAATTATCTATATGTTACTCTAACAAATACAACAATTCAAAATTTAATATAAATACAATGTATAACCTAAGTTATTGGGAATACTATAAATACTTAATTTGGCCTTCAAAGAAAACCAAATTTCATTTAACCTAATAATAACCCATAAATTCTTCCAAATCAAAATTTTAAATCATAATTTCTATACTCCTGATTAACGTAATAATGTTTAAAATTTTCACAAAATACACCTTTTATGGGATAATTTACACTTAAATTATTCACAGAAATGTTCGAAGCTGTGAAGTTTGAGATGGTTCAATATTTATCAGGAAGAAAGTAATCAAAGCTTGCGCTGATTGTTAACAGTACGTAAGAAAGTGTAAATCTACGCAAATGAAGAGTTTTCGTATTGTTATAAAACAGCCAGTTTTCTATACGAGCAGCTCTATCCATACCTCTGTGATCTCGATCGGGATGCCCAGTTTTAATCAGAATATTTGAATCAAGAAACGTAGAGAGGTTCTGGAGCTGTTTTCCTTTGGATCCTGATATAAAATTAAAAGGAATCGCATGAGATGGACGAATAGAATTCAGAACTTTGCTTACCATTTTAACTGATCCATATCTTTGAAGAACCTACTTGCCAAGGGATTCGAAGAACTTGAATACACCATCAACTAAGACAATATAATAGAAAAAAAGGAGGATTTACATACATACCACTTTATATCATGCTATTTACATATCTAATATTCAAAACTTTAATATTTAATGTTTATCACGCATAGACAATTTTAATATCAAATATGTATCTCATATATTTCATTGATACCACTCAGACCACCCTATAAACTTTAAATTTTCACTTCTTACACTCATATTTGATATAGGGATGGTATGCATGAAATATTAAATTTTGAGGGATTAGATATGTAAATAGAATACTAGAAAGTGGTATGTATATAAACTCCCCTAGAAAAAATGTATACGCATGGCATTTTTCAGTCAACTAATTTTTTAGCATATTTGCCAAGCCATAATACTCAAGATCGTCAAAAATATAATTAAAAAAAAAAACTAATTAGAAGAAAGCATACCATGATTCATTATAACCTCCTTCATGAAATTTGATCAAAGATGAAGATTTTTGAGAAATTAGATTTCTCACCTTTTTCCTTTATTTTTCTTGATGTAGTTTGTTACTTATGGCCAAAATTGACAAATAGAGAAAACACATAATGGGGTAAAAAGTGGACTGATACCACTGATAGTGATGTAGGATTAAATGTGTTTGTTGATGTTTTATCTTTGGACTTGATGATATTCCAATAGACGTGTGGAAATGCTTAGGAGATGAAGGAATTTCATGGCTTACTAAACTTTTTAATACTATTTTGAAGACTAAAAAGATGCCAGATGAGTGGAGAATGAGTATGTTAATTTCTATTTTTAAGAATAAAGATGATGCACAAGATTGTGCGAATTATAGAGGTATTAAGTTAATGTGTCATACTTTAAAACTATGGGAGCGAGTTATGGAGCATAGGTTGCGGCGTGATACTAATGTTTCTCAAAATCAATTTGGATTCATGCCCGGTAGGTCGACTATGGAAGCCATACATTTATTAAGAGGTTTGATGGAGAAATATAGAGAAAATAAGGAGGATCTACATATGATATTTATTGATTTAGAAAAAGCATATAATAAAGTTCCAAGAGAAGTTCTATGGAGAGTTCTTGAAAAGAAAGGAGCCAATAATGCTTATATTCAAATCATTAAAGATATGTATGCAGGAGCTATTACTTGTGTTCAAACACAAGGTGGATTGACCGAGTATTTCCCTATTTCGGTTGGGTTACATCAAGGATCAGCCTTAAGCCCAAATCTTTTTGCTATAGTCTTGGATGTTCTCACTAGACATTTGCAAGAAGATGTACCTTGGTGTATGCTTTTTGCTGATGATATTCTTCTTGTTGATAAGACTAGAGAGGGAGTTGAAGGTAAACTTGAATTATGGAGGTCAACCTTAGAGTCTAAAGGTTTTCGCTTGAGTAGATCTAAAACAGAATATATGGAGTGTAATTTTAGTAGTAATAGACCTACTGAAGGGATTGTGACTTTGGGCGATCAAGTCATTAATAAGAGTACACGTTTTAGATATCTTGGATCTATTGTTCAGAGTGATGGTGAAATAGATGAGGATATTATCAGCAGAATTCAAGTTGGATGGTTGAAGTGGAGGAATGCATCGGGCTTGTTATGTGATAGAAATTTACCCCTCAAACTTAAGGGAAAATTCTATAAGATGGTAGTGAGGCCTGCAATGCTTTATGGTGCCGAATGTTGGCCATTAAAAGAGAAGCATAATACTAAGTTAAGTGTGGCAGAGATGAGGATGCTCAGGTGGATGAGTGGCTTTACCCTTAGAGATAGGATACGAAATGAGCATATACGTGAAAAGGTTGGAGTAGCTCCAATAGAAGATAAGATTAGAGAGAGTCACCTTAAATGGTTTGGTCACATAAAAAGGTGGCCTTCCGACGACCCAGTTAAGAGAGTAGAGGTATTAGATTTGACTTGGGTTAAGAAAGGTAGGGGTAGACCTAAAAAGACTTGGTTAGAAAATATTAGGAATGACCTTTCTTTATTAGATTTAAACGAGAATTTGACTTTTAATAGGACACAATGGAGAAAAAGGATTCATGTAGCCGACCCCACATAGTGGGATAAAGACTTGATGTTGTCGTTGTTGTTGTTGTACTATCGTCTCCAAATGGTCCTTGACTAAACCATCAGTAGGCATTTAGGATAGCTTTGGTGGTCAAGATTGAAAGCATTCATCATTGTCCTTAGCCTTTGCCAAGTATTTATGGTTGGCTCTATTAGTTCTCCTCAATTTATTTACACTGGATGTTAAACAAGGTAAAGTCTTTTTGCCCTATTTCAAACTATATCAACTTTAATCCACCTTTTTTCTACCTACTCATTTTACATCAAATATATCTATCTGCCTTACAAAATACATTATTTGCACCCTATCATACCGGCTCAAATTATTTAAATATGTTTTTCATTATCTTATATTTAATAAGAGCTAGTTCATTTTGACATAAGTTTTTGGCAGAGATTAGAGCTGAGTTCAAAATTTTGAGTTTTATTGACTATGTTTCAATAATATTTGTTCGTTTTGTGCAAGAACTAAGGCTTCGTTTGGGACAGCTTTTTTGATGCTTTCTAAAATAGCTTTTTAATACAAAAAATTTTTGAATTAAAATTTTTTTGTACTTGAAAGTCGTTTTAGAAAGCAATAAGGAAGTCATCCCAAATGAAGCCTAACTTCCTGCAAACTCAATTTCAAAGAAATACCGTTCAGCCCTTAGCTCAAAACAGTGAATTAATTAGAAGATTTGTCTCCTTTTTTAGTCAAAATTAAAAAAATGTGATCCAATCAATATATGAAACAAACATGCAAATTAAGATCACTAAAAGCCACTTTTTTTGGCATGAATAAAGGGTGATAGCACAACTTATTAAAGAAAGAAATATACAAGTATAAGAGCTA
>NW_021340201.1:64151-86926 GCF_001605985.2 Dendrobium catenatum
CCTAAGAGTCACAAATAGAGTTGTAAACGAGTCGAGTTTAGGCCCTTATCGAGCTCGGCTCGTTAGATGGAAAGCGAGCTCGAGCTCGAACTCAAGCTCGTCTCACTGAAAACGAGCTCGAGCCGGCTCGTCAGCCATGGACGGAAACTTTTCAATTTAGGAGGGAGTTTTAAAAATTTTAAAAATTGGCGGGTTTTTTAAAATTTAAGTGGGATTTTAAAAACTTAGACAAAATTTTTTAAAAAATATGAAATGTTTAACATTTAAATAAAATTTAGGTGATTATTATTATTATTTTTTAATATTTAAATTTAATAAATAAAATAAAATTATTTTAAAAATATTAATATTTATTAGAACCGGCTCAAGCTCGAACTTGACTCACGAACTTGATAAGCTCGGCTCATGAGCCCATAAATGAGTTGAGCTCGAGCCGGCTCAGCTCACTTACACCCCTGGTAACAACTACTCCCTCAAGTGAGGGTAAAAAAGGAAAAACTATGATAATAAATCAAATCACATATAATAATAATAAACCTAATATAAATGATAGCTCAAAAATAAAATGGTACAATCGTAGTAGTACATCGTCGGCCCTTTATCTGGTAGACTCTCCATGGTCGGATGTCCTCATCAGACAGTTTCTAATTTAATTATTTTATCAAACAGTCCATAAATGTTTGCAAAAATTAAAAAAAATTATATCTATATTAACCTAGAGGATTTTGACACAATAAATATTTAAACCATATTTATAGTTTATGTCATGTAGGCCACTTAATATATAAAAATAAAAAGAAATATAACATTCATGCACTTAGCACATGTAATATCAATGAATTTAATAGTTTAAATATAATATAACAACAACAGCAATATCAAGCCTTTATCCCACTATGTGGGGTCGGCTACATGAATCCTTTTTCTCCATTATATACTGTTAAGAGTCAAATTCTCATTTAAACTTAATAAAAAATGTCATTTCTAATTTTTTCTAACCAAGTCTTTTTAGGTCTACCTCTACCTTAACATAAGTCAAATCTAATACACCTACTTTCCTAACTAGGTCATCAGAAGGTTGTTGTTTTATATGACCAAACCATCGAAAGCGACTCTCTCTAATCTTATATTTCACTGAAGCATATGGAGTCCAGTACAGATGTTTCCTCTTCTCCATAAGTTTGTTACCTGCAGCCTTATAAGCACTTGCATTATCTGTCACAACTTTTACAACCAAATGTTCTCAAACCTCCTCAACAATGCTATCTAATAATATAAATATGAACTTAGCATCTCTGACCTGATCAGATGCTTCAACTGACCTTAAAAACACAGTAACATAAGGATTATTAATGAAAATGTTGATCAGACTTCTATATTTGAAATGAGACCACCCATCTGATATAATTGTTACTCCTGTTTTGGCCAATGTCCTCTTAATTTCTTCGATGTTTTTATCAGTGATTTCCAACTCCTTCAGAATCCATGTTCTCAAATCATACATGGTTGGAGTTTTGAACCCTCTCCCAAATGCTCTAATTGAACGAATCATGTTGTAATAGGCAGGTGATGTTGTAACATTAAATGGAATTATATTTTCGTAGAAAAATCTACCTATATCCTTACACACTCTTTTTCGTGCCTGCCTTGCATTTTCTGTGGCCATCTTCTGTGTAGTAGAAGGCCTATCCTCTGATGTGTCCACCATATAATGATCCATAATGCTTCACTTATTCTACATTAAAAAAACTTACACAAAGCATGCATTTATAAAGAAGCAGGTTAACACTAACAACTATTACTAAAGATGATGAATACAACAATATGTCGATTTGCCAGGGGTCCAGGGGGCACTACCCCCTGACGGGGTTCGAGCGGTACCGAGCATGTACCTAGTGGTACAAAGCATTATTGTACCGAGTGGTACCGAGTAGTACCGAGCATGTACCAAGCGATATCGAACGATATTGAGCAGACAGACTGATTGGGGAATCTTACTTAGCAGAATATGGAGGTCCTTATGATAGAACGGACCGATCTTGTATTTCACAATAAGGTGATAGATGGAACCACGAAAAAGAAGAGCTTTCAACGGTCAGTCGAAGGAGACTCCAGCCCAACTCACGGTAGAAGAGAACTCCAAACAATAGGTGAAGAGCAACTCACGGTGGAAGGAAGACGACGCTAGTCGAATGGAAGGAACTCAGGAAGAGGGGAAAATGACGCTCGAAGAAGAACGAAGAAAAACTAGTTTTGGTTTGTAAATGACCAAAGACGCACGAGGGTGGGGGGGCCGAACCGAATAGATATATATTAGGTTAAGGTTTTTTTAAAATTTTAAGAAGCGGGCGCCTCTGAAACATGAGGCGAGGCGCGCCTCAGTGAACTTGAGGTGTACGCCTTAATGCCAGCTCTCATTGCGTAGGCTTTGAGGCTTAAAAGTTTAAAATTACACTGAAGACGCACCTCTTATTGCGCAATTTTAAACCATGGAATAGACTGTAAGAACACTTCTATCCTGTTGCAAAGCTCAACACCATTAGGATTCTTCTTTCCTTAGCAACAAATTTAAATTGGCCCCTACATCAACTAGATATCAAGAATGCATTCTTGAATGGGAATCTGAAAGAAGTCTATATGGAGATTCCAATGGGGATTCATAAGTCTTACAAAAGGGATAAAGTGCATAAAC
This sequence comes from Dendrobium catenatum, assembly GCF_001605985.2. Classification (NCBI taxonomy): domain Eukaryota; kingdom Viridiplantae; phylum Streptophyta; class Magnoliopsida; order Asparagales; family Orchidaceae; genus Dendrobium; species Dendrobium catenatum. The sequence continues at coordinate 66,844 of NW_021340201.1, forward strand.
TGTTGAAATCCTTGTATGGATTAAGGAAAGCATGGTTTAGAAGATTCTCAGTATGTAAAAGGTCATGGTCTTAAACAATATCAGACAGATCGACCATATCTTGTTTGTGAAACAATCATAAAGAGATAAGGTAGCAGTACTTATTGTATATTTGGATGACATCATCTTTACTAGAAATGATATAGAAGAAATAATTGTAGCAGAAGAAATATAACCAAAAATAAAGGCATTGAACAAAATCAACAACAAAACGATAATCTACTATTACATATGAAATTGGATCTCGACTAGTAAAACAAAAAATAATTTTTGATGGAAAATCACAAGTTCTTATCCTGCCTCTGATACCACATGTTAAAATTTTCTCTATTGATGGAAGGATTTTCTTAATCATGCAAATCAATTCAATTTTCCGCAAAAACCACAATGCCCAAGCTTGGATAAGATGATTTTTACAAAACTGTAATCCGAAGAAAGTATGCCTCCATTCCTGATCATCTTCTTCATGAAATTTGATCAAAGATGAGAAAATCTGAGAAAATAGATTTCTTTTCCTTTTTACCCTTTCTTGTTCTAGCAGCAATTTCTTTCTTATGCAGAAAGCTAGCATTCAGTGGGGTAGATAGAGGACCAGTAATTTCTAATTTAGTTATTTAATCAAATGGTCCATAAATATTTGCCATAATTAGGAAAATTAACTTTATTTTAACCAATAAGAATTTGACACATAATAATTATTTAAACCATGTTTATATTTTAAGTCTAGTGAGCAACTTAATATATAGAAGTAAAAAAAAAAACATTTCTAATATCAATGTCTCCAAGCATAACTCCAGAAGCTCCCTTGAGGAGCTTTCAATTAAATATTATCACTTTCTCAAAAACATATATTAAACCCCCTTCAAAACTGACAACTTATCCTATAGATAACTGCCAACTTATGTATTAAGGTTTTATATTCTGCATGTATGAGGAATAAAATTATTTAAAGACTAGACAAGTTTAGCTAAAAATGGCACAAAGAGTGTTTGTGCAAGAGGCCTTGCGATTACCAATTGTTTTTTGCCCATTTGTATCCATCAGTATCAACCACATGCAAGCTCAAAGCATGCCTTGAAGTAGTAGATTTATTCTCAAAGCTGCTAAAACAAGAAGATTGCTTGATATGGTGATATTGATTAAATACTGGTGATGGAAGGATTATAGAAGCTTTACCTTTGATGTATAAGGTCACCATGTATAACGATTAAAGTTCCTGCTTTCACTTCGAGAGGCACAAACTCCTTTTGATCATAGAATGGTGAACATTGATCAAAGTGAACGCCATTGTCATCTCTTATAAATCTCCGTACAAGACCGTCTATATTGGAAACAGAAGGATGGATTTAATTTTACATTATTACATCAATTAAGAATGAAGCAGAAAAGGTAACTATATGAAGAATTTTTACTCTTGTGAGATCCTGGGATAGCCCAAAGGCAGCCATTAATTATGGTAGCATCTTCTAATGCCAACCACAAGCCCGTGCAAGATGGAGGCTCGGTATAGAGAAAAGAATTATCCTGATGCGGTACCACTTCTCCACCAATGCCTGGTTGCTAAATTTTTAAGTATGCATATTAGATAAAAGGGGTAGTAAACTGGAAAAAATTTTAAGAATCACTTATAAGAGTTTCTTGAAAACCAAAGAAAAAATAGTTTAATCTCCACATGCTAAAGCAGTCAATACTTGTTAAAATGAGATGAACCTAGAATCATGAAATACAAATACATTAAGGCTTCGTTTGGAACAGTTTTTTTACTGCTTCTTAAAGCAGCATTCTAATAGAACAAATAAAATTTTTATACTAGAAAACTGTTTTAAGAAGCAGTAAGAAAACCGTCCCAAACGAAGCCTAAATCTCAACAGATGATGAAATCCTTCAACTTTAATATACACCAACAAAATAAAGATTGAAAAAAATGTGACTCCATGGGAGTGTTAAAATTATCTCAAAAGCAATTTAGTTTCTTCATAATCAAAACGAGTTTGTAGATAAGTTCAGACCACATCATTACTGCCCAAAATCAACTATCAGAATGATCTTATGGAGGTACCTTAAATATATACATCGACTGCATAACTGCAGGCCTCTTGTATCCTAATGAAACAAATATGCTTGAGATCTTTTCAGAACTTGAAAACTTTTTGAATATAGGGTCAATTTCATGCAAAGCTGCAAAAGAAAATAACCAATGAGATTCAAGGAAAAAATAAAGAAATAATTACAACACCCCAAGTTCAAGGCATGCTTATATTATTTTAAGAGTTAATAAAAAAATTTGACCAACTGCTCTCATAATTAAATTTTAAGATACAAAGCATGAATTAAGTTGAACATTTATCATTTTATGCAGATAGTGACCATAGTGTGTAATCACCTAAATATCACTTTCCGCTGATTTTTTTTAATCTAAATTGCTGAATCAGTCCTTAATGCTGTTAATGGATGATTAATGAATTTATTCATACACAACTAAATTTATGAAACATTGATCTCATTAACAGAGCCACCTAACTTCACATGCTTAATAAATGCTCCTCTTATCACATAAAATTATGGATTATGCTGTTTTAGTACTTTCATGTATAGATAGATCAACTAATTATTCTTGTTTTTTGTTTGGATGCTAATAAAAAAATTTCTAAAAATAAAATTTTGTAAGGCTTACTCTCAAACATATATATATATATATATATATATATATATAATTATGGTATAGATGTACGCGCATGCATTGATGTAGGTATGACCAAACTATTAAAAGACATACATACCATGGCCAACTTTATTAATGGAGAGCTCCTTTGGCTGCCTCAATCTTCCATCATCCCCAAATGCTTTCTCTGAAAAAAATAAAAAAAAAAAAGAAGTTGTGGAAATAGGTTCTTACAATTGGAATTAGAGTTAACAAGTAAAAAACAAAAGCATAAGACATCAAAGCGAGAGTAACTAATTGAGACATGAGCCAATATATGTGTTTTCCAGATCAAATCGAGAAACCATTATCATTAATATTTTTTAGAAAAAACTGACCCTAGACATTTTAGATGAGGCTAGATGTATTCGTGAAATAGAGACTCATCACGCCTTCATATGCATAACTTTCTTGCCCTGAATAGCAAAACTCAATTCCTTGAACTAAAAAAGCGGATGCGTTTCCAATCATTTATAAAAATTAATAGCAAGTGTCAACATGCCATTTAAAAGTAAATTTTAATGATATAAAGTGAGAAAATTTACGATCAACGAGTATCTGGCAAGATTCAAAGCTTCCAGAGCAATGATATATATTCATAAAATTAGTGAGTGATAGAAGAATGGAAAAAACCTTCGAAGAAGAACGAAATCTTCTCTGCACTCTCGAAGAAGTAATCATCCGTAAGCTTTTGCTGTTGTTGTCGAAGACCAGCAAAAAATTAGCATAATCAAATCCACTCCTTCTTCCTCATCCCCTCCCACGAAATGCCTAAATAAACCACATACCTGGTTCTTGGTGGAAAAGATGGAAGCTGAAGAGGAGGCATCGAAACCGTCGAGCAGCTCCACCATCCGACTCCTCATCTCAAGGATCTCTTCAAGGGAATAAAATGATTCGATAACTAGAAACCCTAATTCCACAGAAGGCGCTCACAATCATTAATACTCCATAAATTGAAGGAGAATCGTTATTCGTTACCAGCAAACTCACGGAAAAGAATTACAGGGAAAGTTTAATACCATTGGAGTTGAAGGAGCTGAGCTGCTCTTTGCTTAGATTCCCGGTGATCCCCATCGCTTCCCCTACTAAGACGTTGACGGCAGCTCGAGGTGTTCGTCGGAAGATTTATCTCAAATACGCGACGGCAGCTTAGAAAATAAGACAAAAGAAAGGATGAGTCCGAGTTCATACGAATTACTCCTTTGGTTCTACATATTATATTAGATGATCTTAATAATTAATTTATTAACTATTTATTTAGATTAATGCATCACCAAAACTCTGATCCAATTATATGTGAATATCAGCTTAGTATTTGCATAAAAATGTGATTTTTTGTTTTTTTTTTTTGAAATATAGGCCTATTAAGATTTTGTTTGGTGCAGCTTCCGTACTACTCTCTAAAATGGCTTTCTAGCATAAAATTTTCTACTCCAATAAATTTTTTGTACTCAAAGTTGTTTTAGAAAGCGATAAAAAAGCTGTTACAATGAAGTCTAAGACTTTGTTTGGAACGACTATTTTATTGCTTTCTAAAACAGAGTTTTTTTTATTTAGGAAGCAATAAAAAAATCGTCTCAAGTGTAGCCTAAGTCAAACTCACGCAGGCATCACATATGCAACTCTAGCCCAAGATGTTTAAGTTGATAGCCAAAATTCTTAACCAATGGGCCAAGATGAGCTTTATAAATTTTAGATTTTCAGCATCATTAGAATTCCACTTACAATATTTATATAGTTGAATAGAAAATAATTCCGAAGATACTAAATCTATTTTTATCCGATTCCAAATGAGCTCAAAAGTCAAGAACTTGAAGTGTAGTTGAGAACTTAATACTATTAGTATTTGTTGTGTAAAACAATCTCCAAATCATATTTGCTTATAATCAAAAAGATCGTATCGATGAGAGAAATCTAATGAGCTCACCCAAAATCACTTTAGTTCTTATGTTATTAAGGCTCTCAAATGCTAAAGAATAGTTTTTGATTGAAGGAATAAACAGAAGCTGCTCCATTACATGTTTAAAACTTTTGGTTGAAATTATCATAACATCAATTCATAAAACTAAGTATATGCATCCTTCATATGAAAAGGAAATGAAATTTATAAATCTAAAAAAGTATGGAGCTCCATTTAATGATCATTGGTGATGATCACCTCTAGCAGTTGTCATCGCCCACACTTTATCGCTCATTCGTATCTGCTCGACCATCTTTATTTTTTTATAATAGTTGTCTGATTGTTGTTGTCATTTGATCATCATTATTCAATTATTTTCACCCAACTGATATCAACCAACCACCATTGTCTAATCATAATATTTTGACTATCACCACTTAAATAAGCATCATCACCAGACTCTTTTAGTCTAATCACCAATTCTTGACTGTCATCATCATGTTTTACTATATTACTCCAGTATTCTTAGAGTAATAAATTAAATAGGTTAATTAAACTATTTAGTTAAAAGTTAAAAAATTAAACAAGAATGTTAAGAAGTAAATAAAGGATTAATTAATAATCAGTATAGAGAATTAGCCTAATTAATCTTACAATTATCAATTAATACTTTATCTGTCAAATTACTTGATTTCTTAATCAATCCTTTACTGTATTATTAGCTAAATTATATAAGGATTATTAAGTAGATGTTTACCAATTAATTAAAATAATGGATGCTTTTAAGTTATAAGGTTTAGCTAACACAAGTTAATTGATTGTCAGCTGTGCCTTATTAAGTTTTTCTTTAATTCCTTATGATGTTCTCTTGTTACATAACATTATTGAGATACTTCTTCATGTTAACCATCCATTCTTGACTTTACAAACTATATTCTCATATGTATTCTTCTTCTTCTTTTATATATCAAGATACTCGAACATTATATCTAGGAATTAACTTATTTCCTAAAAGTATCCACTCATAATTACCAATAAAAGATCCATTAAATTTGTAAATCATGTGTTTTGCTTTTTTTATCAATAAGAAAAAATTTTTTCAATTCTAAATTTTCACTTATTTATGTACTAAAAAGCTATTTTAAGAAGCAACAAGAAAGCCGTTCCAAATGAAGCCTTAGGCTTCGTTTGAGATGATTTTTTTACTGCTTCTTAAAACAGTTTTTTTAGCACAAAAATTAATTTTTTTTCTACTAAAAAGTTGCTTTAAGAAGTAGAAAAAAAGCCGCAGGCTCTCTCTGGTCCTATAGAACAAGATCCATAGTGATCACCAATAATCTCCACAAGAACAAGATCCATCTTTGAAACGGTGGAACCTAATCCTGTCCCTAACAATTATTTCCCGCTCATACACCATGGATATGAACTTTGTGGCCTTGTGGCAGTCCAAGCAGACGCGCAAGTTCTTTACAATCCGAATAGTCCTCCCTGCTCTTGTATTCATCAATCCAAAAGCAATGGCTAATTTCTCACTGTGTCTTGATAAAGCTGTCTCCTTATCTTCCACATCAACATCGACCAACACTTCTCCTACTTCTGGAACATAACCAGCTTCCTTTAATTTGCTTCCCATCTCATCCAAAAATGAGTAGATCGACTTTGTTTGTGGGTGAGACCTGTCTCCAACCAGAAACTGGTGGAACATCCCATCCACTTCAATGGAGCTGCAGCCCGGAATCTTCCTCTCACCTGCAACCTCAATTTTCTTCCTCACCTCATTTGAATCATTCCATCTACCACATCCCGAGTAAATGTTCGCTAGTAAGACATGGCAACCAACATGTTTGGACTCGAACTCCTCGACGAGTTTTCCGATCCTTTGTGCCCTCTCCAGGTCCTTGTGGATGCGGCAGGCGCCAAGTAATGAACCCCAAGTTGCAGCATCTGGAGCCATGGACATGTTTGATATGATATCCTCCGCATCTTGCAGAAGCCCAGCTCGTCCGAGAAGATCCACCATGCAGCCATAATGCTCAAGCTCAGGCTCAATCGAATACGCGCTCTTCATCATATCGAAGTAGAATTTACCCTTTTCCACAAATCTTCCATGACTGCAAGCAGTTAGCAGAGATACAAATGTTACTTTGTCAGGAAAGACTTTAAATTGATCCATTTTTTCGAAGAGTTGTGTTGCTTCGGCAGAGTAACCATGAATGGCAAGACCGGTGAGTATGGCGTTCCATGGACGTACAATCTGCTTTGGGCTATCTGCTTTGTTAAACAGGTCGAATGCAAAGTCTATTTCGCCGCACTTTGCATACATGTCTATTAGACTTGCAAGCAACCTGTCATTCACTTTGATCCTTGCCTTGTTTATGAAAGCATGAATCCATCTTCCTTGATCCAAAGCCACTAAATTAGCACAGGTTGCAAGAATGGTTGACAGGGTGAATTCATTTGGTGCAATGCCAGCGAGCTGCATCTGCTGGAAAAGCTGCATGGCTTCCAAGAACCAGCCTGTCTACACATAACTAAAGAATTTTATATGTGAGTTTCAAACCAGAAGAAAAACGTAAAGATAATGATACTATTTCAAAATAGTGCTATGCATGGCTTTGATATTTTTAGGTGCTTGCAAGCTGCTCGCCAGTGATCTCTCATATCTTAGAGGATAAATGTTTGGAATAAATTTAGGATCATAAACGTCAGGATCAGTTGCTTGATTCCTCCGCAGTCTTCCTCCCTCTGCCTGAGTACGCAATACTGGTGCGGTTACTCGGATCATGCCAGAGATGGGTGCTGGTCACGGGGTGCGCTGGAGGAGCAGAGAGGCGAAGGCGCCATTATGGTTGCCAACGTGTCTATTTTGTCTATGAAACGTATGAAATTAGCACATGAATTATCTAATCGATCAAGTGATGCATTCGCTTGAGCTGTCCAAAAGGCTTCATGTCTTCGATTGTCATTGATGGCCCATCTTCTTTGGCGTCAATGATCGTCGACAACCCATCTTCTTTAGCTTCAATCGTCGTCGTCAACCCATCTTCGGTGTCGATCGTCGTTGACAACCCATCTTCTTTGACTTCAATCGTCGCCGCAGCCCATCACTTTTGCAGTCCGACATTCTTTGGAAGCTCCAAACTCTAATACTAACTGATGTAGTTGATTGGTGGAAGAAAGGATTTGCTAGAAGACCAAAGAACAACAGGAATAACCCAAATAACTAAACAAAGAATGTGCATCTTTCTATATCCCTCCTTACAACATTGTTTGTATATATAATGACAATAGAATATTCTAAAACGTAGAAATGTAAACTAGACCTATGTTCTATTATAACTATGATATTCTATATCACAGAATATGGAAGACCACCAAAAGTGGGTTTTATGCAGCGAATAATCAAAGAAGTGCATGGTAAAAGAGGCGCTCCAGATAGAAGTGAGTACACTTTCTCTTCTGAATCCACAACGATTGTGTTGCTCTATCTTCTCTATTGCCAAGTACTGAGAATGAAGTGAGAGAACCCATTCACGCAAAAAAAAAAAAAAAACTTAGTGAATTTAACCCATGCAGTACACAACATGGATTCCTAGTGCAATTCACATCGCAGAGACCATTGGACATGGGAAGGAGATCACCGGTATTATTATTATTGCTGTGTCAAGGAATGTTTTTCAATTGATCTAATAAGGTTATTCAACCACAACTACCATTACATCTACGACTAATGACATGGTTAAGTTCAAGCACATATAGATTCGTGTATTTGCCTGCACATATCCCGCAATCATCGTGCTCCAAGAAACCACATCTCTTTCAGGCATTTCATCAAACACCTTCCTTGCACCCTCCGCATCCCCGCTCCCTACATAGACTCCAACCATCAGATTCCACGAGAATAAATCCCTCTGAGAACATTCATTGAAAATTTTCTCCGCATCACCCGCCAATCCCCAACTCCCATACATTTTAATCAAAACATTCGAAACAAACAAATTGGTTTCGAACCCACGCCGAACAGCATGTCCCCTGACCTGTTCCGCTTCACCGAGCTCCAACCCACTACCATGCCGGCAGGCAGCAAGCACAAAGGTGATCGTATACTGGTTAGGCAGAGGAGCAGATGAGTCACGAAGCAGAGAACGGAAGAGGCGGAGGGAGACAGAGTTGGAATGGGCTTTGATGAGAGAGTTGTAGGAAAAGAGAGGAGGTGAAGGAGAGTGGTGAAAGAGGAGGTCAGCATAGGAGAGAAGGGGAGGGGTCGATGGTAGGGAAAGTTGGACTTGAAGCAGTTTGCTTGGAGGGAAAGGGTGGAGGAAGAGGCCGGAGGTGAGTAAGAGAGCGTGGGCTTGCTTGATCTTAGCAAAGGTGTTGCACGAGGAAGCTTCGAGGAGAAAGAGAATGGGATTTTGGCGAGATATGAAGGGGTAGAGATGGCGAGGAGACTTGGAGGGAGAGGGCATGGCGGGGAGGGAGAAGAGAGGGGGTTTTGCCGTTGGCATGTGAGTTCACAGTTTAGTTATTGAGGGCTCTTTTGGCATTAATTATTCTCTGCGGATGCCGAATGTAGTTTCACGTCATCTCTTTGTTGTGTATCGCGGCACGGTATTGCTCAATACCGCTCTGTACAGCGGCTCGATACCGCTGATATGGCTGCACCTGATTCGCCTCCGGACATAGGGCTGCATCCGGTCTCTGCATAGAATAATTTCTCCTCATTTGATTTCTTCTTATTAATTAAAATTATTATTTTTTAAGCAAATAATGATTTATTCTTTAAACAAATTCTTCTTGATGGCTCATAGAACTTGTCAGCACTACTAAAACAATATCTAGATAGCTAGGTTCTCATTAAAAGAACACACCAAATGAATGCGTCCTCAATTCAGAACTTGACAACATTATAATTAAAGATTAGTTCGGGCCTAATTTACCAAATACAAAGCCAATTATAGTTGGATATGTTTGTTACACAGACTTTGTCCTTAATCATTAGTTGGATTTGGGCACATGAAAAAATAACTTTAAAATCTCATTATATTTCTCTACTAAGACTTAGGCTTCGTTTGAGATAGATTTCTTATTGCTTCTTAAAACAGTTTTTAATTAAAAAATTAAAATTTTTGTACTATAAAAATGATTTAAGAAGCAGTAAGAAAGCTGTCCCAAACAAGGCCTTAATTTGGGACAACATTCTTTATGTTTTCTAAAGCATTTTTCCAGTGCAAAAATTTCTAGCATAAGAAAGTTTTGTACTAAAAAAATGATTTAAAAAATAGTGAGGAAGCTGTTCCAAATGAAGTTTAAATCTCTTTCTCTCTAAATTAATTTTTTGTATTATGGTTTGACTCACCCTTTCTAGTATCAAAGGGTTGAATTAGGCTTTTCGCAAATCAATTCTCTTAGGGTCCCAATGAGATATTGTTTCTCTTATTCTAACAGCTTAGCTTTGATTCATTTGTCTAATAAAGTCTTGATATTCTTCCCCAAACAACACGCAACCTTAACATAATTAATATCTAGTACATTTCACATATCATTTTATAATTTATGTTTGCATTTTAGGTACATGTTGTAACAATCTTAATTAAATTTTTTTTTTTTAAGAAATAAATTTTACATGTGAGAGTACTGCGGTTCTGTGCTTGTGATCACAACAATGTTAAGAGCATTGCAATGAAGGAGGAGCGACGCCACGGCTTTGAGCTCCCGAGTCTTGGGGGGAAAAATAAGCAAAACGGCGCTGACTTTGGTGCCATGGTGCTGATTTGAAACATCAATTTTTAATATAAAAATGTCTGAATCCATTTCATCAAAACCTTAACCCAACCATTGCTCCCCCTCATTTCAGGTGCTTGCTAGTAGGGGTGTCAATTTCGGGTCACGGGTCAGGTTCGGGTCGAACCCGGAACTGACCTGGCACTATTCGGGTTCGGGTCAACCCGAACCCAACCCGATTTTGCAAACGGGTCAGTTTTTAAGACCCGAACTCAACCTGCTTCGGGTTCGGGTCAACCCAAACCCGAAATTTTTGGGTCGGGTCCAATGTTGACAGGTCTACTTGCTAGGGAAGAAAGGGAGAGGAGATGGGAGAGAGAGAGAGAGAGAGAGAGAGAGAGAGAGAGGAGAGATAGAGAGCCCACTTCAAATCATTTTCTTTCATCGCTCTAGTTAGAAAAAGTGCACTAATCATGGTAGGTAGCTCGAATTATATTTCTATTTTCAATGAGTTTGATTTCTCAAAATTTATCTCTCCTAAATTTGATTAAAATATCACATCTCTCATCCTAATGATTTTTTACCATATAACTTTTGTTATGTAATAGACATCATCATCCTGAACATTTTGATTGGTTAATATTAAAATTTCACCATGAAATTTTGAATGTATGCGAAATTTTGAATGTATGCTATTTTAATTGAAATGAGTAGCATAATGTTGAATATAAAATAATCACAAGTCATTGTGTTATATTTAGATATATACTCACAAGATGCACATGTTTATTATTCAGTTAGTGCAACATGCATTTTTGTACACTATAAACATATTATTAAGTGTACTAACAACTGCATTGAGTGTATATAATATTTTTATATTACTTTATATGGTGTGAAGTGTGTGCAAAGGAAAGAAAAAGTTGGCAGGAAATAATTGACTAATTCAAGTTAGTTGGAGACATATTATCATGTATGAGAGGGTGGACCAATAGGGCTACCATTTAAAAAAAAAAAAAATTAGTGTAATCCTAAATGATATGAAAATGGATGTATAAGAAAATTGATTTACTGATATGATATAATATACCGATGGGAAGGAAGTGATGACTTCTTATATGAAAGCTACCTTGACTGACTTGTGATATGTGATATGAGACTGATTTCTAGAATCATGATTGATATAATTAAGATGAATACTTGTGTTGTTGGCCTAGAGAATTGGATACAGAAAAAACACCATAGGTAGTCAGATGTCCTATCTTGCTTGCATTTCTTACATATGCATATGATAGGGGTATATATATGATAAATTGAACAAATGATATGGCATGATATGATTTATATATGATACATGATATGATTAATATATACACATGACATGACTAATAAGATCGATACAATAATATAGAATTCACATGAATCATATGACATACCCGATACACATTGCATGTGATATATATATAAATCACTAATTATGAGCATGATTTACATGATACGCTAATATATGATACATATGTATTATATAATATACATCATTGAATATTGGATATGAGATGCATGCATACCTCAGATATTATATGATATGCATATGATAATGATAGATATGTTGATTTCATAAAATTATATATATATGATACAACCTATTGATCCTCATATGTTACTGGTTACTGATCACTATTCATAAGGTATACAACCACACTAAAAAGTTGGATATGATCTCAATCATTTGTAATTAAATGGACTGACACAACTGCAGAGGCACAATTGTCATGAAAATTAGAGAAGATCTCTGTTCTTCTTGCTAAATCAGAGTTATAAAAGATGAAATTTGCAACATTTACATAATTGATGGTGATACAAAATTTTCTACAAGTTTAACGAAGATATTGAAAAACAAGTAGTATGATCACAACAAACGTTCTCAGGACATTGGTGACATCCATTCAGTAATGCAAGCATCGCTTGCTTGAAAGATTATTTTAAGTTCAGCAAAAGAAGAAGATGATTGCGATCGTGAGTTATCAAAGTCACCACTTTCAGAAAGCCCATGAAGGAGGAATTGTAACTATGCAGATATCTATGATGACAGTAAAATACTTACTTTTGGTAATGTTCTGCTTATTCTATGTAAGAACATAGCTACTCTTACAAAGATGGATGGGCTGCACCACGCGTAATCTATGGCCGGGACAATAAATTTTGTGCTCTTTTACTCGAATCAATGCTCTGATGCGGAGACGAACCAAAAAAGAGTTTTTAGTCATACTTCAGCAGATATCTTCAACAGACTTGATATCCTGTTCCATAACTTTTAACATGTTATATATGCTTCCAGATTCTGAATGACTTTGGTCCATAACATGAAATTCATGAACTTGTCCATTAATTTCCAGCCAGCTATATCCAGGCATCTTCTTCAAGCCTTTACCTTTAAGACCATTTCTCATCTTTGCAACACCTTCCCAATTCCCTGCAGAAGCATATATATATTCGACAGTAATACATAATTTGCTGCATTCTCTGGTTCCAACTCAATGAGCTTCCAGGCAGCAAATTCTGCCAGGCTAGCCTCTTTGTGGAGCTTACAAGCACTCAACAATGGCCCCCATACACGAACATCAGCCTTAAATGGCATTTTTTCTATGACATTTACTGCGGCTTCAAGATGCCCCGAGCGCCCCAGAAGATCCACCATGCATGCATAATGTTCTTGACCGGGCTGAATGCTAAATTTATCTACCATCTCAGAGAAAAATGCCCATCCTTCTGTCACTAAGCCCGAATTTACGCAGGCCGTCAATAGAGCAAGGAAGGTCACTTGATCTGGCAGAACTTCCGATTCTTTCAATTGCTCATACAATTTAAAACATGGTTTCCAATATCCATGTTTGGAATAAGCTCCTATAATCGAGTTCCATGACATAATGTCCCTCGATTCGATATCTCCCTCATCAAAAAGATTTTGTGCCATCTCAATACATCCACATTTTGCATAGCTCACAAGAAGAGCTGTGTTTATAGATATTAGTAAATTCAATCCCTGTTTTATTGAATAAACTTGTACATTCTTCACCTGCTCAAGAGCTCCTGAACTTACGCATGCAGGCAAAATGTTAATGAGAGTTATGGAGTCTGCTCTAACTCCACAAGTTCCCATGTCTTTAAAAAGTAGCAAAGCCTCAAGTGGAAGTTCGTTGCTCACATAACCCTTAATCATTGAGCTCCATGAAGCCATGGTTTTTCTTTCCAAAGAATCAAATATTACTCTGGACTTCTCTGGATTTCCACACAGGGAATACATCTCTATAAGAGAGTTATGTACTGAAATCTGACAGTCTGATTCATGTCTGATCACAGCACCGTGAAGCTGCTGACCAAACTCAAGAGATTTCAGTTGTGTAACTGCAGCAAGGGAAGCAATTGCAGTGAACAAATCAGGCCTTAGCCCTAATTTAGCAACATCTCTTAACAACTCCAATGCCCGCTTTGGATGCATACTTTGAGAGTACCCTGATATCATTACATTCCACACAGCAAGGTCCTTGACGACCATCTTATCAAACAATAACCTCGCTGCCTCCAAGCTACCAAACTTACAATACATAGTCAAAAGTGCAGTCATAATTGATAAATCAGCAACCAAATTATACAAAATTATCAACAGGTGGAGACTCCTTCCCATTTCTAAGCAGTTCAAATCAATGCATACACGCAAGAGGCAGATGATGGTAGAGGAATCAGGCACGAATCCTTCAAATATCAATCTCTTGAAAAATCTCAAACACTCCTTACCATCACCATGCTTACTGAACACAGACAAAACCTCATTCCAAGAAGTCGAGTTTTTAACAGGAATTCGCTCAAACACTTGTCGTGCATCATTGATAGCACCATGTCTCCCATACATATATACTAAAGAAGTACCCACATCGAGATGGGCATCAAAACCCAGTTTTTCCACCAGAGAATGAACCTGGAGACCAGCTTCAATCGAGGATAAATTCGAGCAAGCTCTAATAACACAAAGGTAGGCTGTCTCATCTAGAAAAAGGTATTTAGCCATTATTTGCCGGAAAATTATGAGAGTTTTTTCATATTTCTGATGAGATGAGAGGATTCTAAGCATTGTAATGCAGAGAGAAGCATTGGGATCGTCAATGGAGTCAAATACTTTGATGGAAAGGTCGAGGCAACCGAGATTGCTATATCGGGTGATGAGTTCGGAGGAGAGGGAAGAGTTTTGGTGGAGTCCGTGTATGATGAATCTAGAGTGTATTTGATGGAGGAGCTGGGGATTGCTGCAAAGGGAGAGGGGGGAGGAGAAGGAGCTGTAGAGTTTGGAAATGGAACCGTGAAGTTTGAATTTTGAAGAGGGGAGCTCTCTCGACCGTTGGAAGAGGTGCATGCTTCGGTTAAGAAAAATTCTTAATTACAAATGGAGGAGAAATTAGAGAGGGAAGAGAAAAATCGGTCCCATACTTTCTCCAATTAAGATTATTGATATATGATTTTTTTTTAATTTGCATTATTAACTGATTTTTTTTTTAATTTGCACTATTAACTGATTTTTTTATTCTAATTTTGTAATATTTGTTGGTTGTAGCTATTAATTTTGAAAATTATAGACCATGTCATTGTCTCTTATTGAAATAATTCAAACTAAATAATATGTGATTTTGTAGTCTCTAATGATAGTATTGATTATAGTTTCATGAAATTTAGAGCATTTTTTTCTCTTAATTGAGAATATTGAACAATATTAGGATTGAGATATTAGACCCAAATTTTTTTTTCTAAAAGCTATGGTTGATAGCCAATGGATTCACCAAGCTTTTCATTTCCTATAATTTGTATTTATAGTTTTATTGAATATCATTTTGTAACATATAATTATCATTTTTCTGAATTTTTTCTCCTATATATAGAATATTTGAGTGAGTGTTCGATAATATAATAACAAATAAATTCATTTAGCTAATGCAAGTTATCTTCATATTTCAACATTTGAGTTTATGCATGATCACCACTATGAAAACTCCTTCCTTGGATGCACTAAAAGTCATGAGCACTTTATTGATCTACCAGAATATATCTTTCAAAAGTAAAGTTAAAAAGCATGAGAGTTGCCCTAATTGTTCGAAGGCATAAAAAATCATCAATCCTTAGATTTGGATGCTAGCATTCGAGAGTTGATGAAATGTGATGTCTAATGCGAGGCATAGGTCCTCACTAAATGTCACCTAGTGAATTCCAATTGACTATGAAGGTTGGTGATTGACATCAATAGGAGGATATTGGTTGACATTTAATTGTTGATGCACAATGACATGGTCAATGAATGTTTCATATTATTCATAAAATTTATGTCATCCTTTAGGGTTATTCTACCTTACATGTGGCACAATCAATTACTCCAAGGATATGAGTATAATTTCTCTTAAGACAATTCTCTCGATAGACCTTTTGTAGTTACATCAGAAGCAACTCTTTAGAATTTCTTTCAAGTGCCCTTCTCAAGAAATTTTACAACATATAATTCAACTTTGCCCTTGATTATCACTTCATGTACATTAATTTAACATTATTTTTTATTTTCACTAAACCTCAAAGCAATATTATGATTTTTTTTTTTTTGCATATTCCACTTCATCAAAACACCATTTTGGCACCTATCCACAACATATGCCTTATGAATTATTACATGTTACAAGAATTAATAACTTTACAAGGCTCCATAGTGTCATTTTTTACCCTTCCATAATTTCAGCTCATTAATATCATCATTAATATATTATTCTTATTACTTTATTTCTTTTAATTATACACTTGTGACATATCATCACTAGTTCAATTTTATAATTGCATGATTCATTGTAAATCACATAATGAAGGGTGATGATATCTCTAATATAGTTTTGATTCAATCACAATTAGCCATGTTTCCTTCAACACTTCAATCAAGAATCAACACAATTATTCATGATGTAAGCATGGAAGCTAGCCAATCTTAGAAACTTCATCTCTGAGTTAGAAGAAAAAAATGCTCCAATATTTGAAACTCTCTAGAAGTTAAACCATTTCTTATAAAATGAAGATTACAAGATAACTTTTTTAGTCCTAAAATTCTACCTCATATCTACACCAATTTTATTAGCAATAGGCTAATGAGAGGGACATTTCAATATCATAGAGTTGATAATAATGTTGTCATCTTTGATTTCATTCATGAAAAAATATCAAAATATAATTCTATTTATTGCTTCAACAAAAAATTTAGTCACACAGAGTTCATCAATAATACCATGGATATGTTTCTTTAAAATCTTGTAGCTAATTTGAGGAGATTAAAATCCTATTTCCATTATCATAGAATTCTTGTAGTGATAGTCACACTTAGATAAATCTTAAGAAGCTATCTAAGGAGAACTATAGCTAAAATCATGAATTTATGCAAGTTCTCTATCACTCATTGAGAAAAATAATAATAAGGCTTAACGACAATGTGTGTAATCCCCTTGTCATTTTTTCTCTTGAGCTCAACAAATGATTTATTGAGAAAGAGGAAAAATCTTTCTTGGAATCTATAAATCCATCCATGTTTATGATCTTTAGTTATCTTTTAAAGGGTGTGGTATCATGAAATAAAATAAGAAAAATCATTGTGTTACAAATTCTCTTAGTATTTTATGGGCTGCAGTTCTCTTATAAGAAGTTATTTGATTGTCGTTCAAAAAATGAGATCAATATAAACTACTCTTTTATGCACCATCTTCAAACCAGTGACCCATCTGAAGTTATAGATAAATTTTTCATCAATCAATTGAAGACGAATATATTAAATCACTTAAAATTTTAGGATGATGAACAACCTTCCATGATTCCATCCTCTAAACATTTTGAATAACCCTTTATGCTATCATGGGTGAAACATCCTTCCCTCTTTCTTTTTGATATGAACTCTATATTATAACACCTATTTGATTCTTGTAAGCATATCACATAGAATTTGCAGTTATAAATACCCCATTATTGCTCTCAGAAAGGACATTATGTGCACTTCTTGCACTATTTAAATGTTAAACTTTCTACTCTTTAAATCACAAACCTTCCTGCCTAGAATAACAATCAAACTTAAATGATTTTAATCTAGGTTTCATTTGAGATAGCTTTCTTATTGCTTTCTAAAACAACTTTCTAGTATAAACTTTTTTATACTAAAAAGCAACTTTTGAAAGTTATAAATAAGCTGTCCTAAATGAAGTCTTAGTTTACAAGTTATACTCTATTATCATTTATTCCCTCTAATTCTTTGTGTGAGTCTTCTCACCATCCCTCTCTATAGTGAGTAGGGCTGCAGACAAAACAAGCTAAGCCGAGTATGTGAGTGTTCATGTTTGAGTTCATTTATTAGCAGCTTGTTAAAGTTTCGTTTATGTTTGATTTGAGCTTTATTATTTGTGTTCATGTTTTGTTTGTTTGAATTTAGGAGTGTTCATGTTTAGTTCATTTAGTGTTTATTGAGCTTTAAACAACTAAGCCTTAACGAGCTATAAACATGCTCTACTTCTAGATGTTCATTAACTTAACAAATGAATTTTATCGAACCTTCTAACAAACAATTACATCGAGCATGTTCGTGAACATATTTAGCGAATTTTTTTTTGTTAGTATATATTATAATATTTAATTACTTTAAATTTAATTATTTAACAATAATCACATCATTATGTTATAATAAATATAAAATATTTATATTATGTATTTTATTAATTTTATAATAAAATATTAGTTGAGTTTTTATTGAGCTTATTCAAGAGCTCTAAATCAAACACGAATCGAGCTTAATATCGAGCTTGTTCACGAATTTTAAATGGTGTTGTTCATAAACATAAATGTGCAAATACATTAGTGTTCAAACTTGTTTATTTAAGAATCGAGCATTTTAAATATTGTTCAAGATTGTTTGTTTAGTTTTAAAAAAAATTAAAAGAAATAAAAAGTTAATTAAACGATCACGAACCAGCTTTAATTGATCCGAATAATGAGTATCTCGTCGAACGTTTGGTTCGCTTGTAGTGGTTGTGTTCTCTGGGCTCTTGCTATTACGATTATAGTTCACATGATCAAACAATTATGAATTTCTTATGTTTAATATTCATGTGAATGACTTACTCTTAAGTTCTTAACAACCCTGTCACTGTGTAATTTGGAGACCATTTTTACTTGTTTTTCACGTGATTTCACCAAATTTCCAAATGAATTTATACCCTTCTTCTAGAACTACGTGCAATCACCACTGATATTGCGCCACGTAGCAGGCACAAAACTGCGGACCCGACCCGGCGAATATTGGGTAGGTCGCTCGTGCGTATTTTAAATCCATGACAACCCGGTAAGCTAGGTATTGGTCGATTTTGCTCGACAATAACGATAAATACCATTATGTGAAGACAAATACCGAGCAATACCGAGAAATATCGAGCAATACCGAGAAATACCGATCAATACCGAGTTTTTCTAGAGAAATACCGAGCTTTTCTAGAAAAACTCGGTATTGCTCCGTATTTCTCTAGAAAAACTCGGTATTGGTCGTCACAGAGCGGTATTTCTCGTTATTGTCAAGCAATACCTAGCAATACCTAGCAATACCGAGCAAATACCGAGCAATGTTCAAATTGCGTATTCGGTATTGAGCCGTTTTTCATTCGTAAGGCGAGGCGTAAAGCCTCAAATCAAAAGATTGCGTAAACATAAATGATAAATTTTTTTATATAATAATGAGTGAATATATAAACATAAAAAGCATAAGATATGAATGAAATCACAAATATCCACAATAATAAGACAACATGAAATATAGTTAAACCAAAATTCTATTCTTTCCAAATCCATTATTCTTTTGCATTAACATATAAATTTCAATTTCCAAAATAAATAGCAATAAATATCACATAAGAACTCACAAGTCATCAGACTGTCATTCACTAAGGGTTCTTCATTTGAATCATCAATTATGATGAACTGCTCTCTCCTTTCTCCTCTACTTATAAGAGTCGCAATTCATCAGTTTACTTAAGATTATGTAAGTTTTTAATATATATAGGCGTTAGGCGTAAGCCTATGCAGTGAGGGAGTGGGCTCAAAGCGGGCCTCAACCAAGTTGAGGCGCAAGCCTCATAAAAAAATCGAGCGTAAGCATCAGGCATTTTTCTACTGGATTGGCGCAAAGGCGGGACCTCAAGGCGAGCCTCATATTGCGCAATTTTAAACCATGATACCGAGTAATACCTAGCAATACGCGAACATAGCAATCCCGGGTTCCGGTCCGGGTCAAGTCGTCGGGCCGCGCGGTAAAGAATGAGAGCACGTTGCGACATGTTATTAGCGGCCGCACGTAGAGTTACGTCAGGTCAGAGGATGTAATAATTTTTTTTTATTTATTTTTTATTTTTTTTTTATCAGAGGACGTAATAATTGTTCCTTCTTCTAACGTAATTATATTACAATTGATTCAAATATAATTTTTTGATTTTATACATACATTTATATCTAAAGAGTTTAATATAAATATTTTTTAATTTTCTTAGAATCTAATAATTCTTAATATTCTTAGAATCTAATTTATATTATTAACCAATCAAATAAACTTAATTAACCAACTGGAATTACTTGGTCAAATTGTTTCGACGCCTATCCGAGAAAATCAGATCCCCGCT
>NW_021340202.1:0-244 GCF_001605985.2 Dendrobium catenatum
CCCTCCGAAAAAGAAGGATTCTATTCTGGATCTCCTGTCGAAGCATACCTCATTCATTCTCGCTTCTTTTATGTCACTCTCAAAAAATAACCTTTCAGCAAAAAAGGCCTCTTGGTTGAGCTACTTCATTACTCGAATCAAAAACCTTTCTTAAGCATGCTCATGAGCAACTTCTCTCTCATTGGATCTCCTTTCCAACTGGATTTATTTTCCAAAGATGTGATCTTAGAGCTCACTTACACTA
>NW_021340203.1:0-378 GCF_001605985.2 Dendrobium catenatum
GTCTTTTGTATAAATAGTCCAAATTAGACTGCCACCTGATCTTTTTTTCATTTGATCTTCGTGCCTCTTGAGAGAATTGCCAAGGAGAGAGTGGAAGAAAGCATTAATGGGAGGATTCCTACCACTGGAGCGAGAAAGCTTCACTTGGAGTTCAAAGGTAAGAGTCTCTACTTGTGAATTGGAATTACTTCACTCTTTTTCTTTCTTCCTTCTAGATTCTTGTGAGAAGATCTGTCAACGAGATCCGATTCTCTGCCGACACTTGTAGAGTGTGAACAAACGAAGGGTTCTCTGCCCACACTAGGAGAGTGTGAAATGACGGAAGGGTTCTCTGCCCACAATAGAAGAGTGTGAAAGGACGGAAGGGTTCTCTGCCCA
>NW_021340204.1:0-292 GCF_001605985.2 Dendrobium catenatum
TGTGATGACAGATGATATTTTAGTTGCTAAACCATCTAAAATATTGCGGACAAATAAATCTAACACATCTAGTCAAGGATCATCATCTACATCTATCTTCAAAATATCACGACCTAAAGGTCCATTAGATATTTTCCTTACACCAAATCCTGAAGATGTAGTAAAGCATAGAAAATGTCAGTTTAACAAAAAATGGATGCAACTTAAGAAGAAATGAGGGGAAGGGCTGTTCAAGTGTTCAGTAGATGGATGAAGGATGCTGGGATTCCATTTAATGCTATGAACTATGATA
>NW_021340205.1:0-233 GCF_001605985.2 Dendrobium catenatum
GCTTTTAAAAATAGTACAAAAATATAATTCTCTAAAAATAGTACAAACAACAACGAAAATTTTTCTTTTACCATTTCGAAATTGAAAAGGCAAAATTAAGCTGTCTCAAATGAGGCCTTAATTTGAAATCAACACTTGTTTGGAATCAGAGGCTTTGGTGGAGGCTTAATTTGAAATCATACCCATTAATATAATGAAATTTATACAAGCAGAAATATAATAAGACTAATCTT
>NW_021340206.1:0-231 GCF_001605985.2 Dendrobium catenatum
AATTAATAATTAGTCATTAATTATTAATTATAATTGTTTAATTATTATTATAATTAATACTAATTAAAAAAAAAGGAGAAAGCTTGCTTCTCCCGCCTCGGCATCCTCTTTCCTTCCACCCCGACGACCGCCGGTCCACCGGCCCCGAAGGTATAACCCCCTGAACTCAGGCTCTCGTCCTCGACGTGTACGATGGACCGGAAAACCGCCTATACACACCTTTATTGCGCG
>NW_021340207.1:0-319 GCF_001605985.2 Dendrobium catenatum
CTCCTCAGGTAGGTTTGGATATGAGTTCTAAATTAAACTTTTGAAATGACTTAGAAGAATTATTACAAAAGATATCTCTAGAAGAAAGTTTTTATTGGAGGAGATTTAAATGGACATGTTGGTAGAGAGGTAGATGATTTTAAAAGCATTCATGGTGGCTATAATTTTGAAACAACAAATGAAGGTGGCAAGACCATATTAGATTTTTGTTTAGCTTATGATTTTTCAATTGATAATACCTTATTTAAGAAAATGAATAAGCATCTCATCACTTATAAAAATGAATATAGTACAACCCAGATTGATTATTTTCTTATAA
>NW_021340208.1:0-314 GCF_001605985.2 Dendrobium catenatum
ACAAACAAAAAATAGGCAAAATAGGAAGCGTACAACTAAATTCAAACCTGCAGGAAGACGGGTGCATAAAAAAAAAAAATACTCCAACGATTAATTTCTAAGATCCTACTGTTGTCTACCATATTAGCTTGACGAGTTTCCCACCCATTAGCTAAAGCTTTCAAACTAACTTGCAAAGTATATTCGTAATATAAACTAAGCAATACTTAAAAGGTGCGTTATAGAAATTAAGTACTTTGCAAAGTATATTCGTAATTGAACAAAGTAAGCTATAAACATTTTGCATAAAATGATATTTATATTATTTCGTGCTA
>NW_021340209.1:0-280 GCF_001605985.2 Dendrobium catenatum
TTCAATTTTTAACACGTTCTAAAAGCATATTTATTTTTCATGACCATGTTAAAACCTTCTAACTCCCACCACCAATACTACTTTTAGTCTACCATCTATTTATTAAAAATCTTTAAACCTTCTCACTCCCATCATCAATCTCCATTTTAGTCTATCATCTATTTATAGCCTCTTATGATTTATAAGATAATTTCTTAACTGAATTAGTTATCATATCGCATAATAAGTATGGTTCAATTAAAGAATATCAATTGTTCTCACTAAGTAACAGGTCTTGAAA
>NW_021340210.1:0-874 GCF_001605985.2 Dendrobium catenatum
TATATTTTAAAATTATAATATTTAAATTCAATTAAAATTAAAATCATATTTATATGTTTAACTTAGAATATATAAAATTAATATTAAGATTAGTATAAGCCATTGTAATAAGTAGGTGAGGGTGGTTCTTTTTAATAAATCCTTTTTCTTAATGATTATGCAAGGATGCATGACATAGGTCTGATATCTTAAAAAATATAAGTGCTGTTCATGTTTAAGTGATTTAAAATTTTTGTTTAAGAAAAAATGGCTGTTCTATTTGCATTCTATATTAATTGTCGTGGAGAGTTTACTTCCTAAGAGTTCAAGATATTTTGTAGAGATAGGGGAATTTAAAGTCAATTGACAGTTTACTTGAAGTCAAGGAAAAATTATTCTATGTGGTCATCGGTCAATGTTCAGAGGCAAATCAGGAAACACCGCATCATTTCTTTGCTGTGTACCGGTTGTGTACTGCTGTGTACCGGATGACGTGACGCATCCTGATTCGTTTTTGAACCATCTGATGACAGCACAAAATAATTTCTAGAAGTCAAGGGACTTCCTAATGACTACAAGATTATTTCTTACAATCATTTTTTCAATAAGAGCGATAAAGAAAATACTCATTATTTTAAGCTTCCTTTTTCATTTTAAGCTTCCTTTTAAGCTATCCTCTGTATTCCCCCCTTAAAATGAAAAAGGAAGCTCTCCCCAAGCTGAACTCATGATAACTGAACTACTAGCTTTCCTTTAGGTTCAAGGAATAAAACCCTTAGAAGAAATTTTAAGAATTTTTATGCTATAGATTATATACTTATTCTAAATAAATAATGATAAAGGATATATTATGAGAGTATTAAATGCATCTTATTAGCTATAGCAAATAAATCGA
>NW_021340211.1:0-219 GCF_001605985.2 Dendrobium catenatum
TTTAAGTAACAACACTATTTTGCAGGGAAAGAGGATTAACAATGTCTACATGCTTGATTTCAATAACACTGAATGTGCTGCTTCTTTTTGCTTAAAAGCTATGATTGATGATTCTTGGTTGTGGCACAGGAGGCTTTGTCATGCAAGTATGAAAACCCTTAGGAAAGTGCCCCAAAAGGACTTAGTTAGAGGTGTCCCCAAACATAAGTTTTCAAAAGA
>NW_021340212.1:0-215 GCF_001605985.2 Dendrobium catenatum
GTAGCCATCTACGTTAATAAAAAAGTAGTTCAAACTTATGATTTTGAAACGAAGCTCTGATACCACTTGTTGAGTCTAGTAATTAGGTTGTTAAGCCTAAGTGAATGTCCCAAGGCTACCAAGAGGGGGGTGAATTGGTAGTTTAAAAAATTTAAATCCCCTTATAGAAAATTTAATTAACCGAAATAAAATTTCTTTTAAATTTTGTAGAAAAA
>NW_021340213.1:0-237 GCF_001605985.2 Dendrobium catenatum
GCATTATCATTAGAAATTGGAATTGCTTTTGTTATGTAGTGGCCAATGAATGCTCCAACCCTCAATAAATGGCTTGTACTTGCCACAAGGAAAAATTACTCAACAGCTCTTGTTGCATAAGTTATATCAAGCTCATCAAACATAATAAAAATAGAAGACATTTGATATATATAATCTCCAAACTATTTGTGTATGGCCAATTTAATATCTTGATTATAAAAAATTGATCCAATTTAG
>NW_021340214.1:0-228 GCF_001605985.2 Dendrobium catenatum
TGATAATGAGTGGTTCATAGATAATGAGACAGATTTGCCATTATCAGACTTACATCTAGAAGATCTAAGTGTGGATGTCTTGAGGGGCGAAGCAGATCAAGTGGGCACATCCACTAAAATCACACCACTCACATCCACTAGCTCTGCAACACAACAATCAAGTAAAGGTATTCCATAACTTCTTATATGATGTAGCATTATATTTAATTATTTATGTCAAGTGAGCAA
>NW_021340215.1:0-219 GCF_001605985.2 Dendrobium catenatum
CAAAATTCTCCTAAATGACTGGAGAATTAAAGTTTCATTGGAAGGATGAGTCTCGAACGACTACCAAATATTTGTAGGCTCCGAAATCTACAACCATAAAGAATAACTCCAAATCTATCAACTTTAGCAAAATCAGCATTGGGAAGCAAAATTCCCATAGCTCAAGTCTAAAGCCTGAATGAGTGTAAAAGGTCGGATCCAACAAGCCCAAATATGACC
>NW_021340216.1:0-464 GCF_001605985.2 Dendrobium catenatum
TGATAGCATTCGGGATTTGGGGGACGAGGATAAGAACTGATTTCCGTTTCGTCACTTCGACCGTGACTCTGAATTATTACTTCCTCTTTCCTCTGACCCTATTTCCTTCCTCTGAGCCGACGTAGAGCAACTTGACCTGGACCGGAACTGGGAATGCTACGTTCGTGTATTACGAGGTATTACTCTGTTATTTGCTCGGTATTGTTAGATATTGCTTGGCAATAACGAGAAATATCGCTCTGTGAAAGTCAATACCGAGTAATACCAAGCAATACCGAGTTGTACCAAATATTACTCGGTATTTTCTCGATATTTTTTCTAGAAAAACTCGGTACAACTCAGTATTTTCTCGGTATTTTTTATAGAAAAACTCGGTATAACTCGGTATAACTCGGTATTGCTCGGTATTTGCTCGATATTGGTTATTGCCGAGCAAAATCAACCAATACCTAGCAATACCGAGC
>NW_021340217.1:0-230 GCF_001605985.2 Dendrobium catenatum
AGACTATCTACTTAGGTAGAGAGATCATATGCTTGTATGCTAAAGAAGTTGTTGTATTTCCCTTACAAAACTTGTCTTACTATTTCAGTTGGTGCAACACATGGATCTTGAAATTAAAATGACCAAGACCTTAAATGACTAGAAAATAAATTTGTTAAGGTCAAGTATCTCCAGGGAGAGTACAAGAAGATATGTAATGGAAAGATAAGGGAGATGAAGAATGTGAAGGA
>NW_021340218.1:0-1186 GCF_001605985.2 Dendrobium catenatum
TGAAAGGTTAGAATATATTAAAATAGTTATATTTGTTGTCTCATTATTGGAGCCAAGAAAAGCTGTAAGATCAAAATTAACAATGCAAATAACATGGCCCTTATAACATAGAAGACATAAACATTTATCACGGGCGGTCTTCGTTTGAGGGCGAGAGAGGAGCGAAAGGAAAAACATAAGCCGCGCTCAAGGTTGTGAGTTGCGAGAGAGGAGCAAAGCGGAAACAATCCATTGATGCTTTTTAGGTGTCCAAAAAAAGATGTTGGTGGCTTCTCTTAATTAATAAATAACTTTTAAAGAAAGAATTACAAAAATTTCAATTATTTATAAATTATTAAAAAACATGAAAAAAGAATTATCATCATAAAATTATATCAAGACAAATTTGAAAATAGTAGAAAGTAATTATATTCGTTTTAATATTAGTGGAGTATAAATTCTTTATATTATTTAATTTATTCTGAGATTAGTGTTGTATATATATATATATAAGTTTTAATCTCAATGTAATATGATTTGCATAAGAATACTCTTAAATAAATTTCTCTAAGCGTAATTTAAACAAACAGTTTGCTTACATCAAATGGTCCGTATGCAAGAGCTGACCAGCGATCGAAATATCCGCATCAAGCTCCTTATCCTGATACAGAAGCTCAACATCCGATGGCAAAGCGAGCTTCCTTTTCCTCGCGGTGGCAACAACCTAAATTTTTTTTTTTAGGGGGGGACGTGCCCCTGCTTGCCCAATCAAATCTCAACTTTACTTGTGGCTTAATCCTAACCCTCCATCTGTGTGACCCTTCGTCTTTCACGCATATGATTTCGTGGCTCTTCACGGCCCACTTCTGCTTAGCTATTAATCCTCTTCCCTCTTTTTTCTGAAAAATTATTAGGTCCGGTCACCGGACGTAGAGATAGGTTAGGACATTAATAAAATATTAACATGTGGAATGTATACGTGTCAGCGGAATTTTAAGTCAAACGCGTAAAAAGCGCAGGCAAAGCGCAGGTAAAGCACATGTAAATTAAGTACGGGTAAAGCGCACTCGAAGCGCAGTCAAAGTGTAGGTAAAGTGCAATCACATCTCAGTCAAAAAGCATAGTCAAAACACAGTCCACGTGGCAAGTTTTAATTGAATGTCCCGACCAATTTTTAGGTCCCGTGACCAGACGTAACAATTTGCCT
>NW_021340219.1:0-290 GCF_001605985.2 Dendrobium catenatum
CAAACATTTCAGGACCACAAGATCGGACGGCAATCGGAACCAGCTCAAGATTGGGTAGACTAGGTCTGAGTCAGTCTGTATTTTTATTTTTCCCTTTCTTGAGTCAATTGTAACCTTTGAAGTGTTCTGATGCTAAGTTACCCTACACACACACTTGAGTGATTTTTCTGTCTAACTTAGAATTTCTATTTTAACTCACATCATCCCGGACGATATTATAATCGTCCTGGACGATCGGGTTCAAAATAGAAACCCTAATCAGGGCATCTTGTTAAGGCAGCCGTCATTAG
>NW_021340220.1:0-1562 GCF_001605985.2 Dendrobium catenatum
GGTTTAAATTAATTCTTTCCTAAATCTAATTCCTAAATTAGAGATCCCTTATTACTCTTGCAAATCAATTCCCATCACCCAAGCATGCCACCGGCCCATGCTCTCACCCATTAACGCATTATTCAATTATTTCCTAATCCCATAATCATACTTAGGAAATAATTCAAAAATCCTTAATTCCCTCTTGACCGAATTCCTCTCATCCTGCTTTGATTAATTAGTTTCCAAAAGGGTATTTTCACTTTTGGAAATAGAGCAAAGCCTTCCCCTTTTCCCTCTGCATTGCCGCCATCCCTCACCTTTCTCTCTGCCCACATCCGAACCCCTCTCTCTCTCCCAAATCCTCCCTCCAGTCATCTCTCCCCTCTCATAAAACCCTCTATTGAGATCTTGGCATAAGCAATTTCCAAATAGTTCCATTCTCACATTAGAAAATCTGAGATTTTCTTCTTAGATTTTGGTTAGAAAATCTGAGAACTTTCTCAGATTCTGGAAGGACTTGGCTTACTTCTTCAGCACACCTTGAAGAGAACATCGTAGCTCTCCAACCTTGGATAATCTTCAAGAGTAGTTGCTACCGTTGAGGATCTCCACGTCTCCTTAAGCAAAGGTTTTCTCTTTCCCCACTTGCACTCAATTTCTTCTAAATCTAAATTCTCAATTGGTTGATTGTAATCACGAAAGCTCCTTCAATTGCTCATGCCAAGCTTAGTCATTTGTAGGAATTGAGTGTAATCTTCTATGCATCCTACGTCTCGTTGTTAGATTAGGGATTAATTTGAAGCCCACTGTTTGTGTTGTGTGAATTTCTTATTTATTTTGAAAGTTTCAAAGTTCAGAGCATGTAATCTCACTTAAGCAAATCATTTTCTTATTTGTTTTGAATCTTCGTTGAGAATTGCTAAGTAATTGTTTCCTGGAACTATTCTAATCTAAGAGTTGTGCAATGCCTAAATGACTACATAATCATCGTATCCAATTAGTCCTGCATAAAAAATTCACTGCATATTCATTCCATTTAGCCGAAATGCTTCATAAAGTTGTCATAAGAGGCTTCCTTGGTGAAAATTTTATGGTTTGCTTGAAACCATAGATTGGAGAGGTTGGAGTGGGTGATTTTAGCTTCAAGAATAAAGAGAATGTCAAGATTGTGATCACAGGCTAGTTTCTTGCAACAAAACACTTTGTCCGGGTTATTAAACCCATGAATGTTCCAAGCTGCAATGTTGGGAAGGTTCATTGGCATTTAGAGTTAGGGCTAGAGGCCTTTTTTGCTTGCTTACCTTTGGTTTGCTTGTGGTTTTGCTTGTTTGATTGTTGGGCTTTAGTGGTATTGGAGCTAGAGGTGGATGGCCGGAGGAAGGTAGGGGAGTGTTGGGTTGATGGTTGCGGGGTGATGTTTGTGGTCGGATGTAGGGTTGTGGGTAGAAGAGTGCAACGCTTCAGTTTGTCTTGGACAGACAAAGCATCAAGTTTGTTCTTGGTACTTATGAGAGGAGGTTCTTGTGTCTGTGAAGTGGGTTCGGTTGTGACGCCCCAGGCATCCATAGTGAAAGGATTCG
>NW_021340221.1:0-241 GCF_001605985.2 Dendrobium catenatum
TGCTCTTCCAAGGGGTATAACTGACCTGATCGTCTTGTAAGAACATGGTTCATCCCATAAGATCAGTATAAGAAATTTTGATTTTTAAAAATCTTGCAAAGTGTATGTGTGCTAAGTTACTCAATTACAATCACACTCTCTCAAACTTAATAAATTTAAAAATATATACTTCAATTTATAAATTATCTTATGTTGAATTTGATTTGAAGTCTTCATTAATCTGGAGTTCGATTATCTTAAA
>NW_021340222.1:0-367 GCF_001605985.2 Dendrobium catenatum
TAATTTGGACTATTTATACAAAAGACAAGAATAACCGTAAAAAAACTGCAAGTTTTCAATTCTGTACGTAGTGGATCGTCCCGTACGATCGTGGATCGTCCTGGACAATTTTACTTAAATGATTTAAAACGACCCTATTTGAATATGTGTACGAAATGTCTTCGTACAGGTGATCGTCCCATACGAACTAGGTTCGTCCGGTACGAACGGTTATTACAAAGGTCAGTTCTAGAAACTGCTAAAAACCGTTCAAAGTCGGTTAATCGTTTGGACAAAAATTTATTTGTCTGAACAAAATTTTTACAGAGGACCGATCGTCCCGGATGATTATTAATTTCATCTAGACGAAAATTTTCCAGAGGACCAA
>NW_021340223.1:0-539 GCF_001605985.2 Dendrobium catenatum
TAAAGCAACATATATTCCTATCTCTACAAGGAAAATATGAACCGTGTTTTAGAAGGGGACAAGAAGATTTGAGAAAAGATATAGAAAAGAATCAAGAAGATGGAAGAAAAGAAACAGGGATAGGGATACTTGAGTTTGATTGGGGCAAGCAGGATTGGGCTGACTCCCTGTAGTTGTCGTTTCACTGGAGCTTGCGGATAGAATGGGAGAGGCTGGCGTTGGGCTTCCCGCTCTAGAGAGGAGGCGTCGAGTTCGGTTCAAGCATGCAAGGGGCGACGAGAGCAAGGAGAGAGAGACGAGTAAGGGGGCTTGCGGCTTCGCCTGAAACTTGTGAACAAGAGACTAGATGGGGAGGGGGTTGTGCAAAAAACGAGAGCCTGTATGTGAGACGGAGCTTCTGCGAATTGGAGGGTCCGTGAGACAGAGAGAGAGAACGGGCTTGCCAATGCCTTATCTTAGTTGGTTCAACTAAGGAAAAGGCGAGAAAGTTCGTATCCTGCTGCTTGAGGATTGTTCTCCCGCTTCTAAACACACAAATA
>NW_021340224.1:0-201 GCF_001605985.2 Dendrobium catenatum
AAAGTTTTGAAAGAGAAGAAAGATTAAATTCTTGTGAGCTCATTTTGTGTCTCTTGTCAGATGTTTGGTGCTCTTTACGCATCTTTTGATTTTTGATACACTTTGTGTATCTTTAATTTTTATTTTGGCGATCAATGTGCATCTTTTCAATTTTTCTTTATGGCCTCATTTCATGCCTCTTATCATTTTTATGAGGTAGCT
>NW_021340225.1:0-208 GCF_001605985.2 Dendrobium catenatum
GGAAAGTGTTTTTTTTTTTTTTTAATTGAAAGCATAAATATGACATAGTCTCCATGTGATTGATTTTAAAGATTTTTTTGACCAATGAGTTAATAATATCAAAATCTAAAAAAGATGGTAAAATATGAGATTCCTGATAACTCTTAGCTCAAACTTCTCTCAGGACAAAATCGTCTTTTGAAATCAAAAGACCTAACTCAGAAAAATT
>NW_021340226.1:0-297 GCF_001605985.2 Dendrobium catenatum
CCTCAATTAGAGGATTACCATCAACTCTAACTTCCGACGCAAGGGCCATAGTAGAGGATGCTAGAATAGGGGGAAAAAAAGGAAGAGCATTTGGTGAAAGACCAACCGTGACAACATCCGAAACAAAATCACCAGCTACTCTACCAGCCGAATCCTCCACAACAATAACATTATCCAACTCACCATCAACGGTAGGTAATAAAGCAGGTTCAAGTTTAGAATTAACAGGAGACTTTAAAACATCACATAAACCCGGTAAAAGACAATCAGCCACAATACCAGGAACGTCATTACCAC
>NW_021340227.1:0-215 GCF_001605985.2 Dendrobium catenatum
TCAATATTTGACACGACACAAAAACTCGACTCGAACCCGACCCGAAAATTTCGGGTTTGACCCAACCCGATTTCAAAACGGGTCAGGTTCGGGTTCCAGAAATCGACCTGTTTGAAAAATGGGTCGGGTTTGGGTTGACCCGACTGGTTGTCGAGTCAACCCGTGAACCCATTTAAAATCAACTGCTCGCACTGCCCCGCTTGCCCTCGAAGCAC
>NW_021340228.1:0-355 GCF_001605985.2 Dendrobium catenatum
TTAACTCCATTAATTTACCTGTAAGAGAACCTATATTGTGATCTTCACAACGCCCCCAATTAAAATTCTTGCTATTTTTAAGAATTCTGGATTTTAGAAATAATTATTTCCTTTTTAAATTATTAATAAGAGAAATTAAAAAAAATTCAAGGGACGCTTTGTTCAATTGTTCTAGCTACTTAGGCGTTAAGCAGGAAAACTATATGTATATATATTTTTTCATACTAAATTGATCCCTTTGAATAATTTTTTGCCATTTGTGATCAATATGAAGTTTTTAATAAGAGCCCTGTGATTGGTTAAAAAAGTAATGCAATGTAAAAAAATTTAAATATAAAAAATATTTAAAATATTT
>NW_021340229.1:0-228 GCF_001605985.2 Dendrobium catenatum
GATGAAAGCACACATATCTGAGTATAATTTTTCACAATTTTAATTATCTTTGCTAAGTGATGTAGTACATTGTGTTTTGAATGTTAACATCACTATCTTGTGGGCTTGGGTCTTTCTGAGTAAGGACCAATCCCCTTCTGCCCTCTTTTGGCAGTTTATTCTCCCTTTCATGCACTTCTCTGAGCTGCCAAAGTGGTCCTCTGAATGTGATGGTGTCACTTTTACTTG
>NW_021340230.1:0-311 GCF_001605985.2 Dendrobium catenatum
TTAGTGAGAGGAATTTTGTAGGCTTAATGGTTTTTTTTATTTTTGATCACATCGTACATGACAATCCAAAAATCGTCCTGGATGATCTATTAAAATTAGAAACCCTAATTAAGGAAACTTTGTTAAGATAATCAAATTAAACAAATCATCTTAGACGATATTAATATCATTGTGGATGATAAGCTTAAATAAAAAAAATTAGCCGCCAAACTCTTTCAGGTATAATATTATTTTCAAAAATCATACAGGATAATCTCATATAATCCTAGATGATTGATTACCATCATGCCTAAATTAATTAGGTGATTAAG
>NW_021340231.1:0-473 GCF_001605985.2 Dendrobium catenatum
TATTCACACTCTCCTAGTGTAGGCAGCGAACCCTTCGACTATTCACACTCTCCTAGTGTAGGCAGTGAACCCTTTGGCTATTCACACTCTCCTAGTGTAGGCAGCGAACCCTTCGCCTATTCAAACTCTCCTAGTGTAGCCAGCGAACCCTTCGGCTATTCACACTCTCCTAGCGTAGGCAGCAAAGCCTTTGGCTATTCACACTCTCCTAGTGTAGGCAGCGAATCCTTCGGCTATTCACACTCTCCAAGTGTCGGCAGAGAACCGGATCTCCTTGACAGATCTTCTCAGAAGAATCTAGAAGGAAGAAGAAAAAGAGTGAAGTAATCCCAATTCACAAGTAGAGAATCTTACCTTTCAAATCTAAGTGAAGCCTTCTCGCTCCAACGGTAGGAATCCTCCTTTGAATGCTCTCTTCCACTCTTTCCTTGGCTAATCTCTCAAGAGACACGAAGATCAAATGACAAAAAGAT
>NW_021340232.1:0-278 GCF_001605985.2 Dendrobium catenatum
CAGTTATATTTAATTCTACTTTCTTGTAGGCTTAGAACCCAAGTTTGTTGTCGGTGGGACCTGGCCACCTTTACTTTATTGCAAATTTCTGGGATGTAACCGATACATTCAATATTAATAAAATCAGCTCTTTCATTTACAATTGTTTCATGCATCATTAGCATACGAGTAGATTTTTGGTTTTTGTAAGCATGTTGTATTGCATTTAGTTTAAATTCTTTAATAATTCCTTGATTCCTATGATAGAGCTATCTTAAAAATCTTGCATCATCGACGAA
>NW_021340233.1:0-439 GCF_001605985.2 Dendrobium catenatum
ATGTAGTACAGAAGGTTCTGGAGACCTGTGATGATCGCAACCGAGAACTCATATTGTCACGCATAAAAGTCCACTTGAATACGCTTAAGAGGTATACCTATGGGAAGCATATTGTTGCACGTGTTGAGAAGTTGATTGCAGCTGGAGGTAAACTCCATTCTATACTCACTAACCATATTTTTGCATTGGTTATGTTAAGACATGTGAGATTATTGTGTTTAATCTCATATTGGATGCTTCGAATATATGTTGAAATAGAAATTCCAAATGATTTTATTTCACCCCAAGACTCACTCGTCTTAACTAGTGGTATGAAATTTGATGGCTCAATTGTGACAGATGATTCATCAAGTTTCTTACTTCTATCTTTGGTATCTTCATCATGGTTGAACAAGGCTTAAGAGCTAGTGATTCTGTTATGGTTCTGCATGGTTGAGTC
>NW_021340234.1:0-340 GCF_001605985.2 Dendrobium catenatum
GCATTATACACACTATATATATTTTTATAAATACTATCTATAAGCATTATAAAACTATGTACAAGTTTGTACATGCTATGTACAAACATCATACACATTAATTACAAGTTCATATAAGTATTATACACACTATGTATAAGTTCATACAAGCAATATACACACTATATACACGTAATATACGAGCATTGCACACACTGTATAAATGAATTATACACATTTTATATAAATTTATATAAGCATTCTACACTATTTTTAATACTTTGTATAAGTATTATACATATTATGTACATATTTATACACGCTATGTACAAGCATTATACACACCATTCATAAGTATTAT
>NW_021340235.1:0-228 GCF_001605985.2 Dendrobium catenatum
CTCAATCCATTTCCTTCTTGGGTGAGTGTGGCCAGCACCTAAAATAACTTAAAACATCAAAAGAGAGGTTCTACCTCCCAAAAATTTGTTACTTGTTGATTTAATCGTTTCGATTTTGACTTTCTGCCCTAGGATTTCCTATGAGGCGACAGCGTCAAATCGAACCTCCGAATGTTCGTTTAAAAAAAAAATTTAATAATGCCACTTTCAAAATATCTCTTTTGAAAT
>NW_021340236.1:0-240 GCF_001605985.2 Dendrobium catenatum
CATATAGAACTCCGACACAGGCCACTCCGTTTGCTCTCGTCTATGGAGTGGAGGCGGTTCTCCCTTTGGAGTTACAGCTCCCATCCCTCAGAATCGCAATAAACAATGAAGTTACAAGTGAGCAAAATGCCCAACTAAGGTTGGAAGAACTTGATGGTTTAGACGAGAAGCGTTTTCTTGCTCAACAGA
Source organism: Dendrobium catenatum (assembly GCF_001605985.2). Taxonomy (NCBI): domain Eukaryota; kingdom Viridiplantae; phylum Streptophyta; class Magnoliopsida; order Asparagales; family Orchidaceae; genus Dendrobium; species Dendrobium catenatum. The sequence continues at coordinate 190 of NW_021340236.1, forward strand.
ACCTCGAGTTGTATCGAGCCCGCATGGCTCAAGCCCATGATAAATTGGTCC
>NW_021340237.1:0-833 GCF_001605985.2 Dendrobium catenatum
ATGATGCGAGTTTATGCAAAGAGTTAGAGAACTCTATGAAAGTCTTACAACTTTTTGTTGCTAGGTATCATTAATTTGACTCTGCTACCCAACTTATCATGACACAGTTGTGGCTTTAGGAACATCTATATTGATGTTCAAATTTTGAGCTTTCAGAGCCCCTTTTAGCTTCCTATGCTACAATGTTAGCATTCTGTTACTTGAAAGAACCCTAAATATCTTAAACGCTGGAGTTCTAACTTCACATATAGACTGATACACACATACTAATCATCACTGTTTGAATACTTTCGAGTAAGGAATAAATGATAGGGGTTATGGTCTTTAATAGGCAAAACAGTTCAAGCATGCTTTGATCTCATGAAACCCCTCAAATTCTCTTCTTGTTTGCTTCCATGGCTAGACTCGTTCTAATTTGCTTGCTTTATTTCAACTAGCAATAGGTCATATTAAAGATTTCCATGAAGTCAACATAATCAAAGAACAAAATTACTATAAATCTGACACCTTTTAGGTCAATTTCTCTTCAAACATCCACCAGATCCAAATCTAACATATGATAGAAAGTGAAACCACAGAATTTCCAATTAAAAGAATGCTTAATATATCAGATGAAAAGTCAGGTATTGGGAAAGTACCATAGATATCAGCCACAGCCTCTATGGCTTTCTGCTTTGTCTTCTCATCATTCATGGCCAGAAGCTTGAGAACAATCTTTTGCTATTTGTTTCTCAAACAACAAAATTAAAAAATAGTCTGATGCTAAGAAGATTAAATTCAGTTATAAAATAGAATGATTCAGCTTGATATTGATTTGCATACCTGCACCATGG
>NW_021340238.1:0-1126 GCF_001605985.2 Dendrobium catenatum
ATTAAGCATTTTTGAAGGGGAAATTTTGTAGGCTTTGTATCGGTGGTAGGCTTCCTCATTTTCACTATTCAGAAAGCGATCAGGTTTGTGACTCGACGAGGAAGAGCTTCCGACAGTCATCCGACCTCGTTTAGACATTGCAAGAGGGTACAAAAACTAAGTGAAGGCTGAGTGAGGAGAGGATTGAGTGAATTGAACGGCCTAGGCAAGGGTACTTATAGGAGATTTCGAAAATCGTACAGTATGATCTGGGATCGTACAGTACGATAGCCAATTAATATTCTGACCGATCGTTTCAGGAAAAGGCAGTCAAATCGTACAGTACGATAGGTATCGTATAGTACGATCAGGCGAATTTCGATCGTCCTGAGGCTTCAGTGCGACTTTTGACCAAAAGTTTCGTACTGTACAAACAGATGTATCATACAGATGTAGGTCGTACAGTACGATGAACAGTCAGTGCAGAGTTTTGGTGTGGTGAGTGTGTGGTGATCAGGAGCAGCCCTAATTTTTTTTTATGCATTTATATCTATGACACCTAATCTAGTCCTCAAGGTGCTAAAGGTATCGAAAGCTAAAGGTTTTGTGAATATGTCTGCCAATTGATCTCCTGTAGTGATGTGATGTAATTCTATATCTCCCTTAGCGACGTGATCTCTAATGAAATGATGTCTAATGTCTATGTGTTTCGTTCGAGGGTGTTGAATTGGATTCTTAGAGATACAAATTGCGCTTGTGTTGTCACACATGATCAAGATGGTTCCAACAGGTAATCCAAGATCAAGAATTTGCTGTTTTAACCATAGTACTTGTGCAACATAACTTCCTACTGCAATATATTCTACCTCGACTGTTGAAAGTGCTATTGAGTTTTGCTTCCTACTGGACCAGGAAACTAATGATTGTCCGATGAATTGGCAGGTATCAGAGGTGCTCTTTCTATCTATCCTACATCCTGCAAAGTTAGAATCTGAGTACCATAGGATTTCAAAGGAAGTGCTGTGTCTGGGATACCAAATTCCTAAGTTTGGGGTGCCTAGTAGATATCTAAGAATTCTTTTGACAGCAGTTAAGAATTCTTTTGACAGCAGTGAGATTCTTTAGAATCGGCTTGGAAACGGGCACA
>NW_021340239.1:0-523 GCF_001605985.2 Dendrobium catenatum
GGATTCAGCCCAAGCTCACAGATGAGGTAAGCATAAATACTGAGACTTTATATACAACAGTGATAACGGCCTTGCAAGAAAAGAAACATTCATTTTGCTTCAAATTTATATGTTATATCTCTTGAAGCATAAACAAAATATCAAAACAACTATAAAGCTCTGCTATCACTTGGACTGACAAACAAGTACAATTATAGGCATCGGCGGTTGTCTAACTGCTATTTGTTTTAGAAATGTGTTAGTTAAAAAATGTAGTAATTTTGGATACAACATGCAAATTTCCCTGTCTTTTTAACCTTCTTTGTTGATAATGCTCAGGCAGCTGATCATATTGCAACTCTATACGCAGAACTTAGGGATGCTAGTGCAAGTGCAAAGGTTAGTTTTACCAGATGCATTTTATTAACAGTCAACCAGTCTTCAGATTTTTTTTAAATTTTCTTTTTTATGTTTTTTGTTTTAGTCTGGAGGAGGTACACTTCCAATCACAGCAAGAACTTTAGAGACTATCATACGTCTCTCT
>NW_021340240.1:0-295 GCF_001605985.2 Dendrobium catenatum
TCCTTGTCTGAGCTACTATCAATAATCAAGCCACCCTCGAGTACCAAATACCTATGAAATGTAGGGAATGAACTATAATCAGTGGTATTCACCACTAGTGGAGGTTCTGGATGATGAAGAATATCAATCATGTCCTCATCTGAAGAGTCTGACTCAACAGTCAAAGAAGAAAAGTAAAGATATGAGGGAGGAGGAATTTGTGCATTGTAGTTTAGCGGTTGTTGACCTCATTATTAGAGGTCAATCTCCCAGAATCAACTCTAGCACCTAGGTCTTCGTAGCCTAGTGTAGACGT
>NW_021340241.1:0-249 GCF_001605985.2 Dendrobium catenatum
CTTTATACATAGCGTGTATAAACATATACATAATGTGCATAAACTTATTCACAGTTTGTATAATCCTTATACATTGCATGTATAAACTTGTATGTAGCTTGTATAATATTTGTACATAGCGTGTGTAATGTTTGAATAAACTTTTATATAATGTGTATAATACTTATAAATAGTGTGTATAATGCTTGTACATAGAATATTTAAATTTGTATATAATATGTATAATACTTGTACAAACTTGTACATAGT
>NW_021340242.1:0-202 GCF_001605985.2 Dendrobium catenatum
ATGTCTAAAATTTCATACGATAGCGAGTCTCCCAAAATTAGGATTTATGTATAAGTAGTTTTAAAATAGTTTCAAAATACTTATAAATATAAATATATTTTTGGAAAATAAAATAATTGAAAATAACTCAATTTATAATACATAAGTATAGGGAAACCCGCTGACCACCCAATCGAGGTTTCAAAATAGTTTGAAAATAATT
>NW_021340243.1:0-414 GCF_001605985.2 Dendrobium catenatum
CCATGTGATCTACCTCACACACCCTTAACTCCCCAAGAAGTAACCTCTCAACCTCACCCCCTCTTCCATGGTTTGGACAAGCTCTCTCAAGCAAGTAATACACTCCTCTCCTTCTCCAAGGACTCCCTCTCTCTCTCTCTCTCTTAAGAAAAAAAAACATCAATGTTGTATTCTTACCTCACAAACATTTATGATTAAAAGAATCACAATTAACTCTTTAAAGCAAACCTAATTTTTAATTTTATAATTATGATCGTACAATATTAAGTGTGGATCTTACTATTCAATTGGTTCAATATGAGAAAATGCTCGTATTTGAGTTCTATTGGATTGGAATATACGATATAAATAATTTAGTATGATTACTTGAACCAGATAAAAAAACATTCTAGACAACTCATTTTTCGTCCACCA
>NW_021340244.1:0-228 GCF_001605985.2 Dendrobium catenatum
ATCGTCCCGTACGAACTAATATCATCCCGTACGATCAATATAAATTTTATATGGTCTTCTTATGTGTGTGTATGTTTTTATTCACTCAAATTACAATCACTTCCTTTCAATTTTATTTCAAAGAAAAGTATAAGCTTCAAAATTCACAAAGTATTTCATGCTGAATTTGATTTGAAGTCTTCGTAGTCTAAAGTTCGATTTTCCTGAAATATTAGTACACACAAGAGC
>NW_021340245.1:0-275 GCF_001605985.2 Dendrobium catenatum
AAGAGACAGTTGAAGAATGAGTCTTCATAAAGTTAATCAAAAATAATTGGCAGACAGCAAATGATAATGATGATGATGCTGACTCTATATAAAGTTACCAAAGCTAGATGTTGTTTGAGCAAATGCATTTTTCCTTGTGCTTTAGCAAACATATAATAGAATGACCATATCATTGTCTTATACGATAGAAATTATTGTTTTAATGAACATCAATATCCTAAGTAATTTTAAAAGAATAATGTATTGTCTTAAAAACCCACAATGAAGGGTGAACC
>NW_021340246.1:0-245 GCF_001605985.2 Dendrobium catenatum
GGAGAGTCACTATTGGTATTAGTGAAGCACTCAGAGGGTGCCTCTGGGAGTGGATGTAGGTCTGGTTATAGACCGAACCACTATAAATTTGGTGTCATGTACTTTACTATTTTTACGTTTCCGCACTTTATATTTCAGTTTTAAAAACTCTGTGGTTGAAAAACATATTTCTACAAAATTTAAAAGAAATTTTATTTCGGTTAAAAATTTTTTCTAAAGGGGACTTAAATTTTTTAAACTACCAA
>NW_021340247.1:0-264 GCF_001605985.2 Dendrobium catenatum
TTGAGTCTAAATTCTCAATTTTTAGAATGAGAGAGTATAGACTTACCTCGTCAGGTCTTTTGCCCTTACTGGTGCGGGCTTATCCCCCAATATATGACTTAAAAGAACTTATACTCTCCTTCTCTTTTTATAACAATTTCCAACAATTATATAAATTGGAATCAACTACAAATAATTCACATATGAAGCAAATGAGCTATTTGAACTACATGCCATCATGGGAAAAAAATTGCTATTATAAACAAGATAAATATCAATTTACAA
>NW_021340248.1:0-516 GCF_001605985.2 Dendrobium catenatum
GACCAAATATCATTAATCCTATTATGTGGAATATTTTTGGATGTAATAAAGCAAATTTTACTATTATTTATCAATAAACCATAAATATTCTCAAAATTATGGATAAATCTCATGAGATCATTAATTATATTCAAAGAATCATTACAAAAAATGATGACATTGTTAGTAAAATTTAATTGAGATAAGGGAAAACCACCCATAGTCCTATAGAAAAGCCTTGGTTGATTATCATACAAAGTAACAATACATGTAGAAAGGTATTCAACAATAATAATGAAAAAAGAAGGAGAAATCAGGTCACCTTGCCTTAACCCTTGGGAAAACTTGAAAAAACCTTAACCCCTTCCATTAACCATCACAAAGAAAAACACCCTTTAATGAAATTTTTAATGAGATTGAAAAAGGTTGTTCTAAAACCAAAATAACGTAAGATATCATAGAGAAAGCTCCAATTAGGGTTTTCATATGATTTGCAATATCATGCTTGAAGATAACATTCCCCCCTCTCACTTTAAT
>NW_021340249.1:0-341 GCF_001605985.2 Dendrobium catenatum
GAGAGATGGAGACTGCAATCGGCAGAATGGGATAAATAGGGCTGGTTGGTGTTATTTCAAAGGGTGATCTTTGTGCATACATACAGGAGGTTCAATAGGGCTGCACATTACTGTGCCCAAAGAGCACTTGATAGTTCTTTTATATAGGATGTTGAGGATTGTAATAATGGGATTCCTCAAGAATTTTTTTATATTCTTGAGGATGATGGGAGTAGCTTTTCTTCTTTTGTTTAAGGGGTTTTCACCCATAGTTATTTACTTCTTTGTAATAATTTTTTGAGGAATGCAAATGCAGAAATTCGAATCTCTCTCTCTCTCTCTCTCTCCCCAATCCATCTCTC
>NW_021340250.1:0-303 GCF_001605985.2 Dendrobium catenatum
ACAGCTGCTGCAAGCGGATGGATTCGTAGCTCTAAATCCCTTATACCAGTCATGGATGCTCATTGATTAGAACCTTGCCGCCGCAATCTATTCTACTATTTCGTAGCCCTTCTACCCTATGTTCTCAACCTAGATTCCTGTCATGACATTTGACTCACCATTGAACGTCGGCTTCAATCCACGAGTCGATATCATCTTCTTCAGCTGAAAAACGAACTTCATCATCTTCGACTAAAAGATACGTCAATTGTTCAATATATTTTTTGATATTAAGGCTTTGTTTGTTTGAGCGTTTTTTTGCCT
>NW_021340251.1:0-253 GCF_001605985.2 Dendrobium catenatum
ACTTTCCACCGGCCGATTCTCCCATAAACCCTTCCACTTCCACAAAATCGGCCTCCCCTTCTCCCTCCCCACGGCCTTAGGTCCACCTCCAACACCCCCCTCCAACCTACCTAGCCGCCGGTCTCACCAAACTGCCGGCCACCTTCTTTCCCCTTGGCTACACAAATCTCCCTTCACATTCAAAGCCCTTTCCTATTTTAGCCCTTCTAACTTAGAAACAAATTGAAATTTAAAATTCAAATTAATATGAATT
>NW_021340252.1:0-762 GCF_001605985.2 Dendrobium catenatum
GTCTGATTAGGATTAGCTAGACTCCTTGATCTTGTGAAATTCTAAAAGTTTAACTTTTTGAAAAATTCTCATATGATGCCTCCATAAAACAAAAAAATTAGAAATATTAAAATCCAAAAATATTCGTTTTTGCTTTTCTTTTACTGTGTTTTTCTGATCGTTTTTCTTTTATTTTATTTTTGAGGGCTTTGATCATCACCATCTTTTCCTTGGTTTCAATTTCTAGTCACATCATCCTGGCCTATATTTTTATCGACCTGGACGATAGGACAAAATATCTTCAATCTCCATCTGCTGAACTTTACTGTGCTTGCTGTAACTCATCGTCCTGGACGATCCTATATCATCCTGGACGATATGATCGAACTCTGTTGCAATCTTGATGATATTCCTGGACGATAGAATATTTTGTCTGGCCGATGCAATTTATGTGCATCGTCCTGGCCAATACACTGGATCGTCCTGGACGATCCACGTATTAGCACGTTTAAATCTTTAAATTCAGCCCGGACGATCCATTATTGAACAATCGGCCGCCGGGCCGATCCACTGTTCATCCTGGACGATATACGTGGCAGTGATTTAAAATGTTTTAACTTCGACCGGTACGATCAATTATTATGCATTGTCCTGGACGATACACCTAATCGGCCCGGATGATATGCTTTTTCAACGGTCGTCCGGATTGACTCCTTGGGCTGATTGCCTGTGTCTAATCGGCCAAACCGATATCTGATCGGCCCGGACGATTGGACCGCCTTT
>NW_021340253.1:0-331 GCF_001605985.2 Dendrobium catenatum
TTATGAAATCTATTCATCCGTGGTCGGCCAGCACGACGACGAAAACTTGGTGCCATCAAAGGGATTATTCCATGATCTTCATTGAAGAAAGGCCAAATGTCTTTCGGTGGGAAGACATGGAAAACTTTGGAGTACGTAGCAATATACTCTTCGACCCTAAATATTGGTGATACGAAAGCATTATGATCCCACCGCCTATAACCAGCGACTGCAACAACATGAACACAAGGAACATGGAAAATTTGTGGTTTCAGGCACGTACACGTACACGCGCTTGTATTGATTATCTCGACCTTGTTTGCTCGAGAAGACGTATCAATAACTTCAAACT
>NW_021340254.1:0-237 GCF_001605985.2 Dendrobium catenatum
GGAGTTACAATAATCAACATAGACATGTTTATTTGGTTGGAAAGGTCGTAGTTGGCACGAGACGGAGGTCCGAAAGACCGTAGTTGGTAGGAGATTGGGGTCAGGAAGATCCGACAGAGTTCCGACGTCTTCAGGCGTGAGATCAAGGGCGAATTGGGAGTGGTTTGAATGGACGGCCAATATCGAATCCTTTGATCATACACCGTTCGTTGGTCATTTGAAGGCCTTAATGATGTC
>NW_021340255.1:0-227 GCF_001605985.2 Dendrobium catenatum
AACGAATTAATTTTGATCATCTGTACAAACTTTTGTTCGTATGTACGATCGGTCAAGTCAAAGGTCTGTACGAAGGGACGCATCGTAAGTTGTGTTGATTACGAAAAGCCGTTACATTTTGGATGAATTTGATCGTCTGTACGAAATAATGTTCGTCCAGACGAACGATTATTTTCGTCCAGGACGAACCTTCTTCGTCCAGGACGAACGTATCGTTTTTCTTTAAA
>NW_021340256.1:0-210 GCF_001605985.2 Dendrobium catenatum
CAAATGTGATATCCGGTCTTGTTAGAGTCAAATACTGTAGTGAGCCAACGAGACGCCTGTAGAGTGGAGGATCGGTAAATGGAAATGCATCATCAGAGTGGTCTACAACTTTGGATTTCATCGGTGTTAAAAGCCGCTTGCAATTGACCATGCCAGCACGTTGAAGTATGGTTTTAGCATAGGAAGTTTGGTGAACAAGATAGCCTGATT
>NW_021340257.1:0-214 GCF_001605985.2 Dendrobium catenatum
AAGATATCTAGCAGTATCCCTTCTAAGAAAAAGAACAGGCTTGGACCTACTAAGTTAAGAAGGAGGGGACAATTAGTAGCAATTTCTTCTAGATTAGATAGAGACATAGTTGTTAAGTTCTGGGGGTTTAGTTAGTGAGGCCCCATTAAGTCAACATTGTGGAAGGAGGCATAGTGGTCCAAGTTATAGAGCATGAGGCAGGTGTTTTTTTTAT
>NW_021340258.1:0-440 GCF_001605985.2 Dendrobium catenatum
ACATCTTTCCCTCCATGAATAAACTGGTTTCTTGCACGCCAAGAGAGATAAATTGCATTACAGTAAATATTGATAGTGAATCTTTGAGTTTCTTTGATTTTCTTTATGTTTAACTATTTGACCAACCAAATAGTCAACATAAGGTTTTAAATTAGATAAAAGTGGTCAAATTGTTGCCTTAAGCTATCTCCACTCCACTTCAAGTCATTTAAGTCATCTAACTAGCTCAACACCGCCCTCTCATGCCACCTCATCATATATTGATCTTTTTGACTGGTCAAACTATTAATCGAAGCTCAAATAAGCTCTCTTGGTCAAATCCCTCTCACATGCTCAAGTCCTTCTCAAATCTTTTGAGTTAGCTTTCCCAAATGAGATCTAAAGCTCTCTTGAACCTCACTAAATCAAGCCCAGCTCTTAGTTCAGCCTTAAATGGCAAA
>NW_021340259.1:0-344 GCF_001605985.2 Dendrobium catenatum
TAGAATTTTCCCTTAAGTTTAAGGGGTACTTTTCTATCACATAACAATCTTGATGCATTCCTCCACTTCAACCATCTAACTTGAATTCTGCTGATAATATCTCCATCTATTTCACCATCACTCTGAACAATAAAGATATCTAAAACATGTACTATTATTAATGACTTGATCGCCCAAAGTCACAATCCCCTCACTAGGTCTATTACTACTAAAATTACACTCAATATATTCCATTTTAGATCTACTCAAGCGTAAACCTTTATAATTGAAAATTTTTGTCACTCCATAACTACTAATACTCATTCATGCTCCATCATATATATATATATAATATATTTTTAACA
>NW_021340260.1:0-329 GCF_001605985.2 Dendrobium catenatum
TGATCATTCGTTTATGGACCGTTTGATCAAATAACTCTTATGCGGTTATTGTAATCAATCCGTAGGAAATAACTCTTATGCGGTTATTGTAACCAATCTGTAGGAAATAACTATCGGCCCTCTCTCTTTCTCATTATATGAGGAGTTGCTTTGCTCCATAGAGAACTAACTCATGAAAGAAGAAACTTGATACGTCCTCCAAAAAATTATCTTAATCCGGCGCGAATCTCGATGCAAAATCAAGTTGGAAACTTCAAAAATTAATTCGGAGACCATCCGAACTTCGATTTCGGCAAACTTACAGTCGAACTGAGCGTCTCGGAAATGCG
>NW_021340261.1:0-315 GCF_001605985.2 Dendrobium catenatum
AGCCTCACAGTTTTGTTTTGTTGGTGTAGCTTCCTAGCAGGTCCCCTGTAATATCAAAATCTGCTCCAGGATCGTCCGGCCGATCTGGATCGTCCCGGGACGATCAGTGGTATGTTTGTTCTAGATTTCTGTACAAAAGCTCCAGAAATGAATTCCTGTAGGTATCGTCCGGGCCGATAGGGGCATCGTCCCGGGACGATCAGTTCAGTGCAAGAATTTCGTCCTAAGCATCGCCCTGTGAACCGTCCAGGACGATGGATTTTGTTCAGATCGTCCCAGGATGATATTACGATCGGCCGGGCCGATCTGTGTATT
>NW_021340262.1:0-787 GCF_001605985.2 Dendrobium catenatum
TAATTAATTCATTTTAACATATATTAATTAATTAATATAACTTATTAAAACTGAAAATTTAAAGCTATAAATTAACATAATCAAATTAAATAATGAATTAATAATATTAATACATATTTATAAATTAATATCTATCTCCTATTGTAATTCCAGAAGCCCTGGTTGTCGCCAAGCACGGTGACACGATGGTAGCTCAACTCTCTGGGGGAAAGTGGAGTGTGGAGGAGAAGATGAATTCATAACAGGAGCCGCCGATGGAAGGCATCGATGGGACCGGTGGCGCGCAAAGGAGAATGGGAGTTATTGGCGGTGAATTATTACGTCCAGTCACCGAACCGTCCGAACATCCGGACATCCAATTCAAACGTGTCATGTCACCCAAATACACTGTGATCCGGTTTATTTTGATGATGTGGCGCATCCGGATTGGTGTCCGGACGAATCCAAACATCGGACGTAATAATTTGCCATTAGTGACAGACTTGTGCGTGAAGGGATGCCTCTTTACGCGGATTAAGTTAAATATGGGGAATACTAAGACTTTGTGAAACCAGGATATTAGTTAAAACGTGGGAGAAACAAGGTTTAAGTTTTTCTGGCAAAATTAATTTTTAAATTCTACTGCCAAACATCCTTGGGGGCATTTTGGCAAAAGCTGGATTTAACTTTAGTAGGATTTAATAAATCCTATAAATTCAGAATTTATTAAATTATGGGTATGTTAAATCCTAAAAATTGTTTGGCAAAATAGTTGTTGAATTATGTTAATTCATGTGAAACTGTTTGG
>NW_021340263.1:0-292 GCF_001605985.2 Dendrobium catenatum
ATTAACGATTAGATTACCCATATGTTAGGAGCGATCTAGATTGTCAATATGATTTTCTGCAGGTGGCCACACTCACGTAGGGCAGAAAAAGGGGGCTAACTAATTAATAATTATATATATGTGCTACAGGTACTTCAGCTGTTTAGTCCCCAAATAAGAAAGAGTGTGGCCAAGTGTGGCTAATTAATTTAATTTAAATGACAATATATAACTGCTTGGGATGATTTTTATATAAATTGCTTAGGATAACCCTGTAGGTGGACTAGATTTTCTTCTCTTTCTGTGAAATGAA
>NW_021340264.1:0-390 GCF_001605985.2 Dendrobium catenatum
GGAGCTTGATATCGAAATTTCAATAGCCAAATTACTTCCCTGCAACAGTTCATTTATATATAAACAATTAGTTAATCAATCATTGATGAAATCAAAGCTTCTATAATTTAAATTTGATAAATTTAGTTCATGAATTGATTTATAAGCTTACATTTTCTGAGGAAGCCGATGAGTTCTGTCCATCAATCTCCTTAAATTCTCAATCACATCAAAGTAGTTTGCAATCATTAAATTCTCTCCATCAAGCTCCTGCAATCAATTCAATTCAATATTATCCATAATTAAGATTAGCTGAATTAGTTAGAATTTTTACTCTTTGTCATTAATTCTGTTTTTCAAGAAAAATAGCTTGAAAAAAAAAAAGAGACTGTTTGGATGAAAAAAAAGAGC
>NW_021340265.1:0-920 GCF_001605985.2 Dendrobium catenatum
GTCAAACACAACTTACCAAATATTTCAAGAAAAATCAAGAAGTATATTTTTAATTTTTAGAAAAGTGAGTGTGTGTGTTGATGAGAGAAAAAATTCCACAGAGACAAAAAGGAATGAACAAAAATGAAAAAGCACAAAACGAAAAATATAAAAACAAATACACAACAAAAAAATACGAAAGGGTCTTAACCATTATCTCTCTCCTGGTCCGATGCTTCAGAGACCAGATCTGCCCATGAGATTTTTTGCCTTTCATTATTTTCCCAGTTTAAATTTTGCTTCGCTTTTCCCTTTTCTTTCGTAAGAAGAATTTTTAAATTAGGGCACTGATTTTTCATATGTCCAGGTTTCCTACATTGAAAATAAATAATGTCAGAGGAAATATTAACATCCTTACTATTTTTACCTTTTTTCCAGTTTTGTTTATGCTTTGGTGAGCTTTTTTATTTGCTTGACACGTCATTGCCTTCGTCACCAACTAGGCTATCTCTTTCTATATCTTCTTCTTTTAGAACAATCGTTTCACCTGCATCCAAAAGTCCTTGACCCAAACCTTGCTCATAGGAAATGAGTGAGCCAATCAAATTATTAATAGAATATACATTCAAATATTTAGATTCACAAATAGAAATAACTTTAGAATCAAATTTATCCAGTAGACATCGAAGAATTTTGTTAACTTTTTAAAAATTTGAAAAATCTTTTTCTAAAACATGCAATGAGTTTATAATTTGAATGAATCTGGTATTCATGTCTAACAACGTTTCAAAAGCTTTCATGGAAAATAATTCAAAATCATGCATTAACAAATTCAACTTGGATTGTTTGATTTCACTAGTGCCTTTGTATATGGTGTGCAATTTATCCCAAACTTCTTTACATGTAGTGCACGTGGATACTAACATAAAATCATCAGAATT
>NW_021340266.1:0-872 GCF_001605985.2 Dendrobium catenatum
CTTCTATAATTTAAGGTAACGATTAAAATAATTAATAACTTTATCTACCTAAATTATATTTTTAATAGAATTATTTAAAAAACAATTCTTATATCCCCTAATTTAAAATATTTTGTAAAAATAATAAAATAATTTTTTTACTTATTTCATGTTATTCAATTTAACTTTTTGTTTAATTTTACAGAATAAATTGACATGCCATAACTGATTGAATGGGCAGCCAGCCATCCCACTCAAGTCAAGCAATCCTTGCGCGGACAAATTATTCTATGCGGACTCCGAACACAGTTCACTGTCCACAGATCAATTATAATGCGTCATGTCAACGGTACTGAACAGTACCGAGCCGGCTACCGAGTAGCAATCCTTGCGCGGACAAATTATTCTGTGCGTACTCCGAACACAGTTCATTGTCCACAGATCAATCATAATGCGTCATGTCAACGGTACCGAGCCGGCTACCGAGTAGAGAGTGACGTGACGTATTTTGGTTGATATCCAAATAGCGTTCAATATCCACACAAAACAACCCTACCTCTATTTGAGACAATTTTTTTATTAGTTGTAAATATAATTTTATTTTTCTACATTTTTTTTTTACATTTTCTTTTGTTTTTAATGCTGAAAAGCTACTATTTATAATCCCAATTTATTTTCTCATAACAACTTTATAATTAACATTTTAAAACACTACAACTGCAGCCATCCCAAACATTTCCTAAATTTCGATTTGGACATATTACAATGCATGGCCTTCAAATATATAGCCGCCACCTCTATGTGCTAATATAAAAATAAAATAAAATAAAATTATAGGCTAATTATTATGCATTTGATCATGAATCTAGTCATGGAATTGTTAGCTTGTCATG
>NW_021340267.1:0-202 GCF_001605985.2 Dendrobium catenatum
ATAAAAGATAGAGTGAAAAAAAATATTGAAAATTTTTGCTTAAAAAAATTTGGTCAATCATAATTAGTGGGTCTCACTCAGATGATTATGCCAAAAGTCAGTTACTTGATGTTAATTGAAGTATTATCCTTTGCTTTAAAATATGATAAAAAATATTTAATGATATTTTTAATATTACTAATAATTAAATTATATAATTTGT
>NW_021340268.1:0-278 GCF_001605985.2 Dendrobium catenatum
TTAATCTGCCTGGAAGGTTCCTATCATAATTTTAGAATCATGGACTAGCTTTTTTGCCCTCATTTGTTCATGATGTGGGAACTCTTGCCTATTTAACACTGCAACTGGGCCCAGTGCTGCGGCCCTTGCACACTTCTCGTCGATTCAGGCCATACAACACGTCGCTTACAGGGAACGCCCTAGCATTAACACAATGTATTAAATGATTCATGTCATGATTATTCGACAAGTTTTATGTTGGCTGTTGACTACCAATGCAACTCTCCACTTTTTTCATA
>NW_021340269.1:0-227 GCF_001605985.2 Dendrobium catenatum
TCGGATATCAACATCACTACTTTGAGAACTTTGAGCTTATAGCAGAAGATCAGTTCTCCTCCTTTTTGTGACCAATCTCACCATTCATACACTAGGCTCAGTCGCTGGATTGGTCTTATGAATGAGTTGAGGTCACTTTCACTTCCCACAGGGTCCCATTAGTTTGTGTGGGTGTTACCACTGTGAAACTTTACTTACTCAGAGTTGTTGCCATCAGTAGAGAGGGT
>NW_021340270.1:0-282 GCF_001605985.2 Dendrobium catenatum
AATTGGCATGTAAATATCTACATTATGGCATCTACTTTACCAATGTAATTAGAGCATTTGACTAAAATTTGTATAAAAATTAAGGAAATCTTCTATGTTTTTCAAATATGGGATTTGTATAGGTTGACTATAATATTTTATAAAGTTGATTGTGAAATTATTATAAAGAAAATAATCTAGTTATTCTGCATTTAAAAAATATATTTTCATTATAAAAATTTTGAAAAATAATAAGAAAGTAACAGGAATTAATAGCCAAATGAAAGATTTTTAATTCAAAAT
>NW_021340271.1:0-460 GCF_001605985.2 Dendrobium catenatum
ATAAGCCATGAAAATAGATTTGTAACAGAGGGAGTTTAAAAAATTTGCTTTGAGTGTGGTAGAATAGTCCATACCTAAGTAGACTGTGCTGATTCAAAAATAAAGAAGGGGATTGCTCTAGGAACTGTTGATGCAGCCAAGTATTCAGAATCATAGGTCAAATCATTAGATTCTGGTAGTTGAAATGCTGTTGATGGGAAAGCTGCTTATGGACTTTGGATTCAGGTGAAATATGGCAAAAGAAGACATAAAGTGGTTGATGAAAAGAGAGGCTTATTCCAATGAAGAAGGTCTATGTCCCTAAGCTTGGCCCTATTTCTACAAAGAGAGGTGGTGGTTTAAAAGGTTATAATATGTGGCCTAAATCTGCTGTACTCAATTCCAATATTGAAGATCTGGTAGAAGCAAATGAGGGAGTAATTATTGCTGGTCAATCAACTGAAATCTTAGAAGAACGTGT
>NW_021340272.1:0-204 GCF_001605985.2 Dendrobium catenatum
GCGGACGACCCCTTCCATTACTCATAAAATTGAAATTCAAATTTCAAATGCTCTTATTCCCTTTCCTAAAATAGATTTTGGTTCATTAGGAAAGCCTTCTAATTGGAATTCAATTAATTAATTGAATTCAAATACTCTCCTAAGGCTAGAATTTAAATTAGGAAACCTCCCTAATTTAAATTCATATTTGCTTCAAATCCTTAT
>NW_021340273.1:0-201 GCF_001605985.2 Dendrobium catenatum
TATTTTATAGGGAGGGAGAGGATTCTACTCAGAGAAAGTCTAATTTTGGGTGCCTCTGACCTCTCAGATTTCAATACATAAAAAAAAAATTATTGAGTTAATTTATAAATTTATTTTACATAAATAAGAATAACTTTGTATTAGCAAAACTTTCATTGTATAATTTTTTTTTATATTATAAAACTAGTCATTCTAAATATT
>NW_021340274.1:0-419 GCF_001605985.2 Dendrobium catenatum
GGATGATCATATAGACTAACACACATTTAAAAAAAAATAAAATGCAAAACAAAATGACTTTTATTGATATTATGATAAAGGATATTACATCGAGAACGATTGATATCAATAAACACATTTTTCAAAATACAAAACAAAAAATAATAACACAATACATCACAATGAAAAACTAACATCACATCACAATGAAAAGCAAACATTACATCACAAATGGCAGAAAGAAATAGGAATGAAGTATGATCATCACTCTGAAGGGCCCTGATCTGGAGGTGGCTGAGGATGGTTGAAGCTGTTGAAATAGCTACTCATCATAGCCGCATTCGTATTGACTGAATCAAACAGACTTCTAACCCAATCCATATCCTACTGATATTGATAGTCTGGCTACTAAAGTTGAGTTTCAATTTGATCAAATCGTT
>NW_021340275.1:0-222 GCF_001605985.2 Dendrobium catenatum
TTAATAAGGCTAACAATTTGCAGGAAGAGGCTCATAACATTCCATTCCTACGAGAGCAGTCTGAAGACAAGAAGGGTCCTAGATTGGTTAAGACTTTTGAGAAGAAGGCAGTAGTGTCGGCAGTTGACAAAGGAAAAAGGCCAATGACTAGTCAGCCCAGTGTTTCTCCACCACCGCCACCACAGCCAGTTCAGAGACAGCCCTTTCAAGTTACTCCCCAAT
>NW_021340276.1:0-208 GCF_001605985.2 Dendrobium catenatum
AAACTCAAAATCTCATTCTGGGCATTCATGTCTAGCCAGAAAACCAACCCATGCACGTTTTTCTCTAGCGTGGTGGGAAGGGAACCCGGTTCGATGCCTACGGCGAGGTGGGTAAAACCCTATTTTTGGCGTTAGCAGCGCACCGGAAAATCACCCATGCATGCTTTTTCTAGCATGGTTTGAAGGGAATCTGGTGCGACGCCTACGA
>NW_021340277.1:0-261 GCF_001605985.2 Dendrobium catenatum
ATTGCAAGAAAATAGACATGCGAGTTTTCCAAAAATTAAATGACATAATTTCAAATAAAGGAGATCTGGTGATTGAATAACCTTCCGAGATATTACGATTAGCCATGGATCAAAATTCAAAAGCTTTTAAAAACTTATTTTATGAAAACACCTCTGATACCACTTGAAAGTGCTCAGATGGCACTTGAAAGTTCATTAGGGATATTAGGCCCTATAGAACTGGTTCAAAGCTAATTAAAAGAGAGAGGTGATTTGGAAAAC
>NW_021340278.1:0-224 GCF_001605985.2 Dendrobium catenatum
CACAGAAGAAGAAGATCTCTTTGGTGTCAAAGGACCCAGTGACTCCACCACATCGGCGAAGGTGGAAGTGATTTTGTGAGGGCTTCTCCGCCTAGTTGTGGGAGTGAAAGGAGAGACACTTAGTTTAGTGCAATACTCAGAGGGTGCCTCCGAGGAGTGGACGTAGGTCAAGGTTTGACCGAACGACTATAAATCATGTGTTTTCTTTCCTTTATTATTTTTGC
>NW_021340279.1:0-200 GCF_001605985.2 Dendrobium catenatum
TCTTAACGTCGGGACTGAACGTCGGGCCTTAAGACGGTGGTTCAATGAAAACTCCGGTGGTGGTCCGGCGAGGTTACTGCGGTGGTCCGGTGGTGGTCCGGCGGTGCTCCTGCGGTGGTCTGGCGGTGGTCCGGCGGCTGTCGAGGAGGACCTTCTTCCTTCTCTTCTCTTCTTCTCTCTCTTGCTTAGATCTTCTCTTG
>NW_021340280.1:0-319 GCF_001605985.2 Dendrobium catenatum
CAAATGGATGTTAAAAGTGTCTTTTCTTAATGGGGTAATAAAAGAAGATGTTTATGTTCAGCAACCTCTAGGTTTATAAATTCACAATTTCTTAATCTAGTTTATAAACTAAAAAAAAGCATTGTATGGACTAACACAGGTACCTAGGTCAAGATATGAATGGTTAAGCATTTTCCTACTAGTAAAATCTTTTGTCAAAGGAAGCGTGGATACAACTCTCTTCATAAAATGGGTAGGAGATGGCATTCTTATTATTGAAATTTATGTTGATGATATCTTATTTTGATTAACACTGCCGTTGCCAGGTCCCAAGTCCTGG
>NW_021340281.1:0-1149 GCF_001605985.2 Dendrobium catenatum
AAGAAGTAATGCTCATAGGATACCAAATTCCTAAGTTCTGTGTCCCAAAGATATATCTAAGGATTCTCATAACTATAGTTAGTTGGGATGTTTTAAGATCAGCTTAAAATCTAGCACAAAGATAAATATTAAATACTTTATCAGGTCGGCTAGCAGTCAAGTAAAGTAGTGATCCAATCATTCCTCTGTACTTCTTTTGATCAATAGATTTTTCATTAATTCCTTGTCTAACTTAACACTGGAGCTCATGGGAGTATTTATTTACTTGGATTTATCCCTTTCATATTTCTTCAATATACCCTTAACATACTTTAATTTATTAAGAAAGATTCCATCATTAAATTATCTTATACTAAACACTAAAAAGTAGGATAACTCTTCCATCACAGTTAACTAAAAAATCTTATTCATTATTTTAGAAAAATTATCACATAACCTTTTATTAGAAGTTTTAAAAAGTATATCATCAAAAGAGATCTTAATAATGAGTAATTTATCTCCTACTTTCCTAAAAAAAAGAGTGGCATCTACGCTCCCTCTCTAGTAGGAATGTGTTAAGCTTATCATACCAAGCTATGTGTGTCTGATTTAATCCATACAAGGCTTTTTTTAATTTATAAACATGATTTGAAAATTAGGAACTCTCAAAACCTTATGGTTTCTTTACAAATACATCCTTTTTTACTACCCCATTTAAAAAGGCACTCTTGACGTCCATTTGGAAATGCTTAAATATCTTATAAAAGGTAAAGACTAGTAGCACTCTCATGGCTTCCAATCTAGCTACAGAGGCAAAGGTCTCCTCAAAATCAATCCCTTATACTTGGTTGTACCCGTTAGCTACCAATATCACCATATTCCTAACCACCACACTAGAATCATTCATTTTATTCTTAAAGACCTATTTGGTTCCCACTACACTTTGATTCTTTGGTCTTTTACTAACTTCCAAATCTTATTTCTCATAAATTAATTAAGTTCTTCTTGCATAATTAAGATCACAAATTTATTAGAAAGGGCTTAATTGATGTTCGTGGCTTAGATAAAGGCAGAGTGTTTCACTTCCTTCAAAAGTTCATGCTTAGTTCTAACAACTTCATAAGGGTTTCCTAAGATCAGTTCTTTAGGATGACTCGAAGAATATGTCTA
>NW_021340282.1:0-247 GCF_001605985.2 Dendrobium catenatum
AGAGTGTGAAAGGACAAAGGGTTCTCTGCCCACACTAAGAGAGTATGAAAGGACGAAAGGTTCTCTGCTAGCACTGAAGATAGTGTAAAAGGATGACGGTTCTCTGCCGTACTGGGTAGTGGTGAAAATAGTTTTTGTAAAGGCTTCTCCGCCTTGCTCTGGGTGCAAAAGGAGAGTCACTAGTGGTATTAGTGCAATACTCGGAGGGTACCTCCGAGGAGTGGATGTATGTCTGGTTTTGATCGAA
>NW_021340283.1:0-954 GCF_001605985.2 Dendrobium catenatum
CCCCCGGTCAACCCGACCCAAACCATGGCCGACGGCGGTCGGAGCCAATGGAATTTGAGTTCCGGTGGTCCCCCCCAGATAATTCCTGGCTCAAGGCTACTGCCCCTCGGTTTTATCTCCACGATCCCCCCTAGACGTCGCCATCGTCCACCTGGCAGCGATCCGAGCCTTCCACAGTTCAATCCCGGCCGTCCAAGCTCCCGATGGGTAGCCGAATACCCCCGAGCTCGCCAGACCTCACGGGCATTGGCATTCGCTCTTGCTCGATCCCCAGAGCTCCTTCGAACTCCCAGAAGCTTCCTTCGATCCCAGAGATCGATCCCTCCATCCGTTCGAGCAAGCGCTCGTGAAAGCTTTCGGCATCCCACTTGTAGTCCCACCTCCAGCCGTTCTCCGATCTCGACGCCTGAAGGAGAACTGTTTGCCACCATCCCCTAAAGCTTCCTGATATAGAAGCTCATTTGTTGAGGCCTTCTCTGTGGTAATCCCTCCATCCCGAGCTCCCTAGCTAGGTAGTTTGGTCAAGTGTGAAGGGAACCTTCACCCCAACGGATCTCCACCGTTGGATTGATGGTTTCCACCGTCCTGATCCTCCCCGTGAAATTTCATCGGAGTTCACCGGCGGGATCGCCGGGATCAAGTAGGAGAAGCCCTGCGGTCTTGGATACGAGCGGGAGGTTGAAGACGAAATCCTAGTCGTTGATCTCGATCAACGGCTCGGATTAGATCCCGCGGTATCGGAGCGCCGTTAATCCCAGCCGTTCGATCCGCCATCTAATGGCTGTCCTCAACCCGGCCATTAACCGTTAGCGCCAATAATTGCCGGGAAAATCGACGCGCGACGCGTGGTAACGGTTGCTGACTGTGTAATTTCTGGATTAATAAATCCAAAAATTCAAGGGATCTTCATAAATTCAGAACTCCCTGCACACTTGTCCAAATTAGGAGTTCTTA
>NW_021340284.1:0-599 GCF_001605985.2 Dendrobium catenatum
TTAAGGTCTAGTTTATTGCGTAGGAATTAGTCACTAAGGTTTTCTTTAATTATTTCTTTTAGATATAATTTGAGTGGAAGAAAAGAGTTGATTGGGCAAAGGAAAGGATTATAAGGATTGAGGTAGGTGGAATGGATTTTTCTTTTAAATGTTAGACAACTTTTATTTCTTTGAATTGCATAGAAATTGCCAAATTATTTATGCCCATTTGAACTCTTATGTCTTAACTTTTCTTTTGTAAGTTTATGGATACTTGAGGCAATTACAAATGTTTCCCTTATGAAATGCTCAACTTATGATTGGATTACATACTCATTTCCTACACATGCTCTACATGATTTTCTCTACATTACATGCAATGTTCATACAAGCATAGCAAGCATAGCAAGCATACACATCTTTGAGAAAACATACACTTGCATAGTTTATGGATAGTTCTACATTGAGCATCTTTATGATTATATAAATACTAAATGTATGTGCATGTTGACGCGGGAGTATCACATGGAAAAGGAGGCTCTTTGAGCCATGGAAAAGGAGGCTCTTATGAGCCATGGAAAAGGATGGTTCTTATGAACCAATGGAAAAGGAAATGGCCA
>NW_021340285.1:0-208 GCF_001605985.2 Dendrobium catenatum
GTGAGCCAACAAATGTTCTTCAATTATGGAATGAGTACTACACAGATTTGTCTCATGATTATCAAGCCATTAAGGATATTTCTTATGATGATTGTGTTTCAAAAACATTATTGGATATCAACTTATTTCTTGAGAGAATGGGAAGGTCCATCGATGATTTTGACTTGCCTCAATTGCCACATGTACAAGAGATCTTTCATGATTTAAA
>NW_021340286.1:0-279 GCF_001605985.2 Dendrobium catenatum
GGGGAGAGAGAGAGGGATAGAGAGAGAGTGAGAGAGAGAGAAAGAGAGCAAGAGAAAGTAAAAGAAAGCAAGAGAGAGCTCTGGAGAGAAAGAGCAAGAGGGGGAGAGAGAGAGGGAGAGAGAGAGGGAGAGAGAGAGGGATAGAGATAGAGAGAGATAGTGAGAGAGAGGGAGAGAGATAGAGAGAAATATAGAGAGAGAACAAGAGAGAGAGAGAGCAAGAAGAAGCAAGGGAGAGAGCAAGAGAGTGCAAGAAGAAGCAATGGAGAGAGCAAGAGA
>NW_021340287.1:0-459 GCF_001605985.2 Dendrobium catenatum
CAAGCATTAGCATCCAGAACTTTAAATTTATGCGAGTCATGTTATCTCCACCCTTCAGTCCTTTCTATGAAACCCTTAAATGTATAGAAATATGGATGATTTATAGAGTTAATGGAGAGTGCATTTCACTCATTTTGATCAAAATCTAAAACATTTCATAGGATAGTAAAAGTTGATGCCCTAGATCATTTAATTTTTTTAGAGGCCATAGTGCTTTAATGATATCATAATAAAACGATCCTAAAATCATTAAGTTCATTCTACTGAAAATAACTAATTCTTGAATTTTGACTATAAACACATAAGATTCAGAGAATATTAGAAGACCATCCAAATAACCCTAAAAATATTTTGAAATCTACTTCAAACTGCTTACAAGAAAACCGCCAGTTACCGACGGCTTTTTTTGGAGGTTAGGATAAATTTTTTGGTAGTTATAAAAATTGCTGGTAGTTTTTT
>NW_021340288.1:0-305 GCF_001605985.2 Dendrobium catenatum
AGATCTATATCGGACAAAGAAGTTAGTTTCCAAACTTGGATTGAAATACACAAAGATAGATTGTTGTGTTAATGGATGCATGTTATACTTTAAAGAAGATATATCAGAAATTGCATGCCGTCATTGCAATGCACCAAGATTTAAACCTAAATCTGGAAATAGAAGGAAGTAGAAGGATGTGCATGTTAGTAGGATGTTCTACTTTCTAATAATTCCGAGACTACAATGGCTATATGCATCCATGAGATATGCTGCACATATGAGATGATATAATGATCACATTCCACAAGAAGGTGTTATCACAC
>NW_021340289.1:0-315 GCF_001605985.2 Dendrobium catenatum
GATTGACATTTGGACGCATTCGGACATCGCACGTAATAATTTTTTCTTTTGTAGAAGGGGTCCATATAAGGTTTCATTTGAGATAATCTTTTACCATTATTTTTTTTACTGTTTTTAAAAACATTTTGTACTATAAAGTTATTTATTTTTGTGCTATAAAGTTACTTTACAAAGCAGGTTAGACACAATCAAAATGTTTCCTCTCTTAAGAGAAAAATGTATAACTAATTATTTATTTGGGATGACTATAATTTTTTATAAAATTCATTGTAAAGCTGTTATAGATAAATTAAAAATTATGATTAGATTAATGAA
>NW_021340290.1:0-511 GCF_001605985.2 Dendrobium catenatum
TGAGTCAAAAGTTTGTAAGTGTCTTTTTTATATGAAAGGTAAGAATTTGTTCTTCTCTTTACTTAGTTGCTTAGTTGTATTCGTGTCTTTTTGGGGTGATCAAGAATTTCTTGAGGGGTCCTCTCCCCAGGGATTTTTTGTTCGCATCAATGATTAATGTATAGTTCAGATTAGTTTTTATAACCTTATATAGGCTTTTTTAGTTGTATTTGCTTTTCATTTTTTTGTTGTTGTAATGATTAATATTTGATTTGGATTTTTACATAAATGGTAGGTTTGGCTGCATTGATTGCATTAAAGATAATTATACTTATCAATATTTATAGAAGAGGAATCAATAGAGCATAAACTTTGATAGTGAGAAATTTAATTCTGAACTTAATAAGGAAGTCCTCTGACAATATATTGTAGATACCAGATATTTGATAAGTTACTACTATTATTGTATTTTTTTGAAAAGTTGCTTGGCTTCATTAAATTTAAGGTTTGTTTAGAGGAGCATTTGACCCTT
>NW_021340291.1:0-259 GCF_001605985.2 Dendrobium catenatum
TATCAGAGCACTGGTTTTGGAAACAGGTTGGATTGTGGAGAAGCCAAAAATTATTCTAATGCGGTATAAATTATATTTTTCAGATATTATCTTAAATTCTTTCTTTCATGTTTGAAATTATAACTTATTTTCATATAAAAATATGTGTTATATAGGTGTAAATAAAAGAATAAACATAATTAACAATAATTATTTTTAATAAAAAATAATGATAATATAAAATAAAACATTAAAAATTCATATAATTATTTTAGTTGAT
>NW_021340292.1:0-1564 GCF_001605985.2 Dendrobium catenatum
CTGAAGCTAGTAGTGGATTCATATTTAGAAATTATATCAGCAGGTTTGCATATGAAATGAGTATACGAGCGCAGCTGAATGAGGGTGGTGAAGAATTCCTAATGGCTGCGATGAATGATACATCTGAAAAACTCGATTTGGTTGTTTTTTGGAAGAGAAAGACATACAAGACTACACAGGGTGGCAGTGTACAACTAAAAGACCCTCTAAAGCGTAGGCCTAAAGGCATATCCAATGCTAGGCTGAAAAGCCACTGGTAAAAGAAGACAAAGAATATGATATTTTATTTTCTGAATAATTTTATTTATTGCCTATTTTGACATATTGTTATTAATTTTTTTAACAGGGAAACCACCAATGAAGAAATACACAACAAAATTTGAGACTCCTTCAAGCATACCCGAATGCTTAACTGAGGATTTCATAAATTCTGTACACTCCAAGCAACCCTCAGATCAGCAGTGTAATTTAACAAGCATACCCGAATGTTTCACTGAGGACTTCATAAATGTTGTACATTCCAATCATGCATCTCCAGCTAAGCAGTACAATTTCTCAAGAATGCCCGAATGCTTCACGGAGGATTTCATATCACAAGCATGCCCGTCTAGTCAAGCATCAGTATAGCAGTTCACCAGCATGCCTGAGTGCATGACAGATGATTTCATAGCCGAGGAACCGTCCAGTCAACCATCAGTAAAGCGAGCAAAGCATTCTAATTTCACAAGCATACCCAAATACTTCACTAAGGAACACATAACAGATGTACGTTCCAAAAAGCCATCAGCAAAATACTTGAAGTTGATGATGGATATCATTAAAACAGAGAAATCTATGTTATAAGAATATTTGTATGATGGATATTTATTTGTAAGAATATTTGTTGATGGATATTTATTTGTAAGAATATTTGTTTTAGCTGACAATTTTAATTTGTGTTTGTCCTGCGTATACAGCGCGTATAAAAACATATACATATCATTTATTCTATGTTTCTGAAAATGCAATATATTTTCCATTATTACTAAATAATTTTAACCCATTATGAATTTATGATCTCCTTTATTGCATTTCATAATGTTTTGAAGTAACATTAGTGCTTTGAATGAATTTATTGCTCAATATAAAAAAATACAGTCGTTTACGTATTTTACGCATATGATCTGCGTCCTTAACATGTCTAGTTTGCGTAAATAGTGCGTACTATACTTATACCCATGTAAACATTCCTAATCGAATAAAATGAGTATTTGAATGTTTCATAACGAAAGAATGCTTCGAATCATTTAAATTCTAATTAATTTGATTTTTTATCAAAAAACCAAGAACTATCTTCTGCGTATGTCCTGCATATTACCTGTGTCGGGATCGCGTATAAAATGCGTATACTCTGCATATTTTGGATACCTAAATGAAAACCTTCTTAATCGATTTGAATTAAGGATCAATGGTGGAAAACCCTATATTTGACGCTCCTTACAGGTTTTATTGATGAGAACTTGTATTCGAATTAATTTGACTCCCCTCTACATACTCTAATGAATGCTCCACCATAGGAGCATAA
>NW_021340293.1:0-252 GCF_001605985.2 Dendrobium catenatum
TGGGGCTGAAATGTCAAAGCCCAAAATTGACTAAAAATTTTTGAATTTGCATTGCATGTGTTAAAGTACAATACCATGTTATAGAAGACACATGTCAACAATGGTTGAAATTGATTTGAAAGATTTTCCTTCACTTTTGAAACTCAAAATGTTAAGTTTTATTTTCAACATAATGGTTAACAAAGGTTAAGGGAAAATCTAGAGACCTTGACTTTACTCTTTCACTGCACTGACTAGCTTAGAGTGAAATGT
>NW_021340294.1:0-288 GCF_001605985.2 Dendrobium catenatum
ATGGACAAGTAGCAAGACCTATATATATATATATATATACTCTAGCATTAATATTGTAAATCACGTCAATTTTTGTGGAAGATAATGAAGTATTTAAATCATTACACTAATCCTATGTAGGCAGGAAGTAATAATTTCCTTCGTAGATCTTTCAGATATTCTTTCTTTGCTTGTAGATATATGACATTTGTAGTTAAAAAATAGAAATTATTCCATATATATAATATTAATAGTGCTAGAGGCTTTAATATATTTAACCCTTGTATTTTATATTTATATATTATACTC
>NW_021340295.1:0-1331 GCF_001605985.2 Dendrobium catenatum
GAGATTTAGAAAGGAAGCCAATTACAAGAAAAAAAAGGCGCAA
Source organism: Dendrobium catenatum (assembly GCF_001605985.2). NCBI lineage: Eukaryota > Viridiplantae > Streptophyta > Magnoliopsida > Asparagales > Orchidaceae > Dendrobium > Dendrobium catenatum. The sequence goes on from NW_021340295.1 coordinate 44, forward strand.
TGTTCGCCAAAATTGTTGAAAAGGGCACAAAGTGACCCCAAAAAACTGAAAGATGCACAAAGTGTATCAAAATGAAAAGATGCGCAAAGTGCGCCAAAAAAAAAGAGGCGCAATGTTCGCCAAAGTTTTTTTAAATGGGCACAAAGTGGACCCAAGATGAATAAGTAAATGGCTTTCCTTTCTTGTAAATCTTTAAGTCTCAGAAAACCTATATCCCTTGATTTGTCTGATTCTTGGATTTGAAAATTATGATTTTTGAATTCATAATTCTGCATTGATACTCTATTAGATATGAAAATATTTGTTATGCAAGAAGATTGAGAAGATTCAATTTCTTCTTCTAATTTCTATCCTTTTGAATTAGATTTTACTTCAAAAAAAATACATATAAGGGAGAGAGCCCAGTTTAGCTTGTAGGGAGCTTAATTGGGTTAGCAAGTTTTTAAATCCCTAACCTTTTTGGGTTTAGATGGAGTCAACCAATTTCTTATTGAAATTTTAAATTTGGTTCCTTATGTCATTTTGATTGGGCCAAAATAATCAAGAGGTAAATCCTTCATTTTGAAAAATAATACTCTTATTCTTTGATAATATTTTTCCTCTTTGAAAAAATTATGTGAATCAAACTTTTCTCAAATTAATTGGTGAGTGTTTAACATTTTTTTTAGTGGCTCCACTATCGAGTATGTTTAAACACTTATCTTCTTCTCTTAAAAATTTATGCATGAAAATTTTTGGACCCCTACATTTAATTATAAATCATTTTTGAGAACTGATGTGATTCTTCCTTTGTTTGCACTTTTCTTTGAAATCCTGGTTGTTTTGAGCTATGATTGTTTCGCTTATAAATGACCGTTTGGCGTGCATTAGTTATCTTGATATCTTTATGCCTCCATCTCTTGATTGGGAGCCACTCTCCCATTTAAGCTATTGATTTTGTCCACCTTCTTTGGAGCCACTATCCCATGTAGGATGTCGTTTCTGTTCACTTGTTTGGGAGCCACTCTCCCATGCAAGTTGTTGTTTTGCTCACTTGTTTGGGAACCACTATCCCATTCAAGTTGTAGTCTTTGTTCACTTGCTTGGGAGCCACTTTCTCATTTAAGTTATTGTTTTGTTCACTTGTTTGGGAGCCACTCTCCCATTCATGCTCTGATTTCATTTCTTAGTCGGGTTCATCCCCTTGGATCTTTCTATATGTGATTGTTCTGTTATGCTCTTCCTCATATTGATATCTTGATAACTTTACTTTGATTTGCATAAGACTATACATCTTCATTACTTGTCG
>NW_021340296.1:0-859 GCF_001605985.2 Dendrobium catenatum
CGCCATTGACAAGTATGTCTTGCACATTTTGATTATACTACCAACTATTTTTATTATTAGGAGATTTTCCTTTTGATGCTCTAAGTATATATTTTGCAACATTTTTAATATCACTAGTTACTTTTTCCTACATGACATTAGTTTTCTCATTCATAGACAAAATCATAAGATCTAGAATCATAACATCAAAAATATTTGTGTTAACATTCTTTAATTTCCCCTATCTACTCTTAGAATAATATTTTACTTTATTTTTTTATATTATGCTCATTCATCTTAGCATCCAAAACTAATAAGTAATGTTGGGTACATAAACATTCACTTGGAATAACTTACAATCCTTGCAATCTAAACTATATATTTTTTATTAGAAAAGAATCAATATGAGTTTTATTATATCCATTCTTATAAGTGTTAGATGCTTATCTATTTTCTTAAATAAAGTATTCATTGAATATTGGTCCAAGATTTAGGATTGTATTTTTTTTTAATTTCTTGAATGGCTTGTATTTCCATTAGTATAGTTTTTTGTTGCCTATAAATAGTGATTATAGGCTGTATTAGTGAATATGATTAAGAAATAAAGAATTTGAGTTCAACTATCTCCCTCTCCCCTTCCCTCTCTCCTCCGCCAAGAAGCTTAAGAAGGAAGTGCTTCTTCCTCTCATTGAAGATCCTAACATCTAGTATCAGAGCTTGTTGGAGGAAACTGAGCTAGGTGGAGGAGGAGGAGGTTTTCTTGTCTAAAGAAATCGATTCATAGCCTCATCTCAAGAAGTGAAATCAGGCTAGGGTTTGTGTGCGGTTGTGCTGAAGCACATGCACGGGGGAATCGAATGGGAGAGAGGCTCGGGTCGGA
>NW_021340297.1:0-421 GCF_001605985.2 Dendrobium catenatum
TAAATTTTAATTAGGCCTGGATTACATGCACTAATCATGGGTTAATTTAAGTAAGTATTAAAAACGTATCGTACAGTACGAACCTGTCCGTACAGTACGAACGACGCAAAATCACTTACTTATACTAAGTCACGGCTAAGGTTTTGGATCTGAACATATCGTACAGTACGAAAGACTTCGTACAGTACGATCTATTCACAGAATTTTTCACATAGCTTGGATCGTACGGTACGAAATAAACTCGTACAGTATGATCTCCAGAGAATAATTTTAGTTATATTTTGTAGTTAAAAAAGAACTCTCCCCCTGTGTGTGTGCATGGTTTCTCTTACTCTTACGCATTTTGTGGCCAGACTCAATAAAGTAAAAATACAATAAATGAATAATACAATATTTGACTCATACTCCTAATCTACCCAGT
>NW_021340298.1:0-231 GCF_001605985.2 Dendrobium catenatum
GGAGGTGAACCACTCTGCCTTTATCTCAATGACTGAACGCACCAACATAAACCAAGCCCTTACTGATGAGTTTTGGATTTTGTAATACAGGAGGAATTGAACCAATTTGGTATAAATGAAGTTTAGGAGCTTGTAGAAATACCTAAGGGACAAAGTATAGTTGGAACAAAGTGGGTCTTTAAGAACAAAGTGATTGATTCAGGAGTGGTGGTTAGGAACAAAGCAAGATTG
>NW_021340299.1:0-302 GCF_001605985.2 Dendrobium catenatum
ACAAGCCATGCTACTCCAGAAAACTATAAATAGAGCCTTCATTCTTCACAAGAGGGACTCAAGTGAAGAGAGAGAAGAAGAAGGAAAGAAGAAGAAAAAGGATAAAGGAAGAATCCTCTCCTCCTCGACCACCGCCGGAGTTCGTACTGCCGCTCGAACACACCGGGATTCTGCGTGATATTTGGGAGAACACATGAATTATGCCAACTTCCACGTGATGCTGAAATTCTTTCCAATTTACAACAGTTCCCTCCTGACTCCGAAGCTCCGCCCAAGTGAAGCCGGAGTTCTCCTCTGCCACC
>NW_021340300.1:0-1991 GCF_001605985.2 Dendrobium catenatum
TTGTAAATGGATCTTCTCCAAATAAATGGAAGAGATTGAAGAGCGGATTTTTTTAATCTTAATATAGTGAAATCATTTTAATTGAGACATGCCCTGTCATCTTTCCCTTTTTTTATTTTCATAATTTTTTTATATACAACATTTTGTTATTTGCGTTTGTGATAGATTTTTGTACAAAGTTAATATATTATACTCTTTCTTTCTACCATCATAAATATTTAAGCACACAATAATTTCAAATCAAGTCTAAGTATAATTGTAGATCAACGAGATCTAATCTCCATTCTAAGTCAATTATTTTCAAGTGATAATTGATTGATTTTTGGTCTTATTGGATAAATTCTTAATCTAATTTCCACTCATACACTAATGTATATAGTTTTTTATTTTAAACAAAATTTTATTCCAAAAAAGATAAATGAACTACAACAAAAGGTCGGAAACAGCCGAAACCAAAATACATCAGATAACAGGAGATGAAAGCAAACTCAACACAACAGATAAACAAGCAATCAAAGATGCAGGAAAAGGAGCCAACAACAGACTCAGGATGGCAACCTCCCGCAACCACCCCACAGCTAGGCACATACCATCCATTGGTGACAACCACTCAAAAACCACATCATTAACCTAGGCAACCACCAAGCAGAAGGGCTTACCACCAAGGTTGCCAACAAGCGCGAGCCACGAAGGTGATAAGCAAGGAGCTACCTCATCATCGTTCAAAACGTCAATAAAGCTCATGGGAACAAAAGCGATAGGGTACCTAAAGACTATTTCTTCTTAGATTTACTTTTATGCCTTTCGCCTCCACCATTGAGTACTACTTGATCAACAGCACACCCCACCATGAAACTATACATATCATCATTTACTTGGTCACCAAAATCATCCTCCTCTCTCTCACAAGGCGTGGAGAGGGACTTATCCATATCCAACCAATCAGATTGAACCAAAATAGAGTTATTTGAAGACATGGCCAAATGTATTGGAAGTCTTTGTTGAGTATTGGAAGAAATCTTAAACTTCTCATTACGCTTAGGCGGCAAATTATCACATTCCAAATTTGAATGATCAATGGATTTTCAATGACCACAATATGTGGGAATGTCCTCAATTTCAACTAATTGGACATATCCAAACTTATTCGGGCCAAGCCAGATATGGTCAGGATAACATTTGGTAATACCAATTTCCACGAGGACACACGCAACAGATGGATGGGATCCGACAGCAGTCGCATTGTCGGTTCTCAACGGCCTTCCAAACAATGTCCTCAATCCATGAAGAATACGGAAAGAGAAGAAATGGGGGCGCAAGTTAGGGAAAGAGACTCAAATAGGTATTACAGGAGATTCAACGTTAACATCAAAGAATGGGGACCATTTGGTAAGCTTCATATAATAATTAAACACTAAATAAGAGCAATGAGAGAAGACCCCACTATAATCTAAATCATTGCTCAATTTGATCAACACATGCTTAACATTAAGCATCGTAATAGAAAAAATACTATTCAGTTTGAGATTAAAGAAAAATTTACGAATTGCATCGATGGACGGTCGGTGATCCGGGAAGAAACCAACTAAGGAAAACTCGAACGACGCTGCCAAAGCGAGCACCTCTTCCTCAAATATCCAAAGAGAAGGTAAACCACGGTGAGTAACGGCTTTAAGCTCAGGAAAAACCATCGGAGAAGAACCCTCAGAAAGCGCTTCAAGAATAGAACGAGAAGACGAGTTACAGTTTAAGGAACCAGGATCCTTCACGCGATTAACCGCCATGCCAACCGGAGAATGACCAGAGGTAAACAATCACAAAGAAAGGCAGAACACCAAGAGGAAGGACAATGCGAAGCAAAGAAAAAAGAAGAAAAACACAACATGGACACCAGTGGCCGAAAAGAGGTGCCGCTAGGGACGAAACCCTAGCAGAGCGCCATTCTCTTGAATAGAGGCTAACACGTCTCTCTCTCTCTCTCTCTCTCTCTC
>NW_021340301.1:0-307 GCF_001605985.2 Dendrobium catenatum
ATGTTTGTTAGATTATTTGTTTAAGATGTTCATGAACAAATTTAAGATTTGTTTGTTCAATATTTATGATACGTCTTCAAAAAATTATCTTGATCGGGCATGAATCTTGAGGCAAAATCAAGTTGGAAATTTTCAAAATTAAAATTAGGACCATATGAACTCCGATTTCAGCAAACTTACAGTCAAACTGAACGTCTCGAAGATAAAAACCCAATAACACAAAATTCAACCAAATCCGAGCACGAATGGGTCCAAATCAAGGGCCCGAAGCGTTGTTTGAAGGTTCAAACCATAATTTGGATTACCT
>NW_021340302.1:0-251 GCF_001605985.2 Dendrobium catenatum
GGGCTGAAAGAGTTTCTGGCTCTTTCTTCCTTGGAGGTATTGGAGCTTCAGGCCGTCGATCCCAGAAAGATTTCTTTAGCTCTCTAGTAGAGCTGTTTCTTTTGACCCACTTCAATTCAGAAAATTTGTTCTGGGTAGGAACGTTGGCCTCAGGCTCTTGGGCCGACAGATTGGAAGGATGGATCGGGAGTTATTGATGTTGAGCTCGGAGCTCAGCATTCATCTTCCTTTTTTACCTCCTTGTAGGTCTT
>NW_021340303.1:0-238 GCF_001605985.2 Dendrobium catenatum
ACAGGGGGAGAGTGTTTTTAAATGAAAAATTTAGAGAAATGTTTTCACTGTAGATCATATTGTACGATATTATTTCGTACCATATGATCAGAGCTTTGTAGGATGATTCTGTGAATAGATCGTACTGTATGAATGTAAACCGTACTGTACGATATGTTCAAATCCAAACCCTAGCTATCATTTTAACTTAAGTAAGTTATTTTTTGCTATTCGTACTGTAAGATTTATTTTAAATACT
>NW_021340304.1:0-1288 GCF_001605985.2 Dendrobium catenatum
AAAAAAAAGGACACAATAACTTTGCACAGTCGAATGCAAATTGGATATTTTGACAGCGATTACACATTTCGCATTATCAAACTACTAAAGAAGACAACCAATAAATTAATAAAAACGTACTATAGTAATAACAAAATTTAAAACACCTGTCACAATGACACAGAACCTCTCCTTTTGGTGGAGGGAGGCGGAATGCACAAAGGCTCCGAAAGTCGGAAGAGCCGTATCAGACATTACTATTGTATTGATTATGTACTTACATTTCTACTTTGATCATATGTCTTTGTTGCGCTAAGTATTGAAGCATTCAATTGATCAATAACCATTTGATAAATGCATAATGAGATCTCTCAATCTATCCATCTACCTCAATCCAGGATATTCTTGGTGAATTGATGTTCAAGCTGCAATGAATGCTGATCCGCTACTTGCTTTCTTCGTTCTTAACTCTGTGTGCTTTCTCTTTCTTTTTTGCTCTCCTGCGGACGAGCATGCAATGTCGAAGGACGATTCATCTTTTATAGTAATGATTTTTATTATCATAGGCTAGAAGCTCCCAATTATATTCTTTCACATAGTAGACTCCTAAAATTGTCCAAAGACACATTTCACATTTTTCTCTTCACTATTCAGCGCCGTAATGTCATTTCGAAGCGTTCCAAATGATTAATTCGCATCTATGATTGCAAGTTTAAGCTAATCCAAACGACTTAGGGTGTACATCTTAATAAATTAAGTGTTATGACAGAAAGGATTAAGTGATACGATCAGGTTAATGATCCTTTTCAGCCCGCTTTAGAATTTGATTGAAGGACAAAGCGGATGGAATATTCTGGATGATCGGCATTCTTTGGTTCATCCCAGAGACTCTAGCAACATGATAGTTTAAACAATTCTTTCTAATCGCATTATTGACTTCATCCCATCTGAATGTGTTTTCGGTTATAAGGGTGTGAGCTTTATATCCTTCAGTCCTTAGGTTTAGAAATGCACCAATGTCATGCTTGGTGATTTCTACTTTTTGCTTGAGTACAAAGGAACTAATGGAAGAGTGGTCCGAGTTAAAACTCATGTTGGCTAGAAAGTAGTGGAAGGTTTGTTTCTTATAGAAGTGGACGAGAGAAAGTATGAAATGAAATTGGGTTAAGGCAAAAAGGTGTATTACCTTATAGTTTATCTCGCTTTGGATTAAGATGCAAGATGGAGTTATTTTTGCAGAAGCAAAATGAGGAAATGATTCCTCATTTGCCATAGAAAGGAAGTTTTCCGAGGCATTCCTATTCGGCTT
>NW_021340305.1:0-283 GCF_001605985.2 Dendrobium catenatum
GTCCCCATCATCACCCCATAACTGCCTGTCTCAGTAGGCTCCATTCCCAGCTCCTCCGCTACCTGAGCGGATATGAAATTGTGGGTGGCTCCACTGTCGATCAACACTACTACCTCCCTCCCAAGGATTTTCCCTTTCACCTTCATCGTATGGCTAGGAGTGAATCCCATCACAGAATTTAGGGATACCTCGGCTACCTCCAACTGGGGATCAATCTGCTCCTCATCAGAAGCATCACCCTCCTCAGGCGCCTCGTCTATATAGACGGTGAGAGCCCGAAGAG
>NW_021340306.1:0-211 GCF_001605985.2 Dendrobium catenatum
TTGAAGCTGTCCTCCCACTAGAGGTCGAGCTCCCTTCTTTGCGTGTAGCAGTTAGCCACAACTTGTCTTGCGAGGATAATGCCCGACTACGGTTGGAAGAACTTGATGGCTTAGAAGAGCTCCGTTTGCATGCTCATCAGAACCTTAAGTTGTACCAGGCCCGGATGGCCCAGTCTCATGATCGTCTCGTCCGACCCCGTGCTTTTCAAGT
>NW_021340307.1:0-221 GCF_001605985.2 Dendrobium catenatum
TCTTCTTGGCATCCCCCTCCACCCGGATGGATTAAAGGAAATATAGATGCTTCTCTTCAATGCTGTAATGAAGCTGGGATTGGTGGTATCTTTAGAGACCACAAAGGTAGAATTCTTTTATCTTTTCATTTTTCACTTATGTATTGGGATATTGAAGCACTTGAATGGATGGCTGTTCGGTCATTAAAGTCATTGAGGATTGGATGTTCAATGCTAAAGGC
>NW_021340308.1:0-1535 GCF_001605985.2 Dendrobium catenatum
AATAGGCCAAATGATCTCCAAATGATGCATAGTATAAACAAATTGAGCATCAAGGTGACATGAATCAAATTAACCCAAGACCACTTAATTCTAACATTATTAAGACACTTGAATGCTAAAAAAAGTTATAAGATTGTGTGAATAAATATGAAGCATCTGAAGGAACATTATCGATCTTGTTTATATTTATTGTGCATGCTAGTCTAATAGAATTATAAATGGACAATAGAGGCCTTTGGCTTTAGATTTAAGGAACCATAGAGGCTTGATGGAATTAAAAGCTCCATCGAACCATCACAAAATCACTGTATGATCATGGACCATCACTAAATCACTGCCTGACCATGGACCATCTTTGTTGGATCACCAACATCGCTATCGTAGGACCACTGCTTAACCTACAATTACTATCTCCAATTACAACACTCTGACAACTATTGCTCGTCTACAGTTCTCTAACTCATATCGCCAAACTATAGTTTTTTTATGAGACCGTGCAACATTATAAAATGATATGAAGATTACAGCTATGTGTGTAAGTGTATACGTCGCACCAAAGTAATAAAAGAATGAGCAAAATATCATTCCCACGAGAAAAACCATAAGTCTAATTTGAAAGCTAATTGCAAATTTTGCAAACCACTATAGGTTATTTTGCTAAAATAAGAGTGAACTAGCAAAAATAAAATCTAGCATATAATTTATTTTTTAAGTTTTAATTTTTATTAAACTAGTAATGCTCTTAGTCCTATGCAAATAAAAAATGCAGATTATAACAAGTTAATGTGGATAAGAGCAATATATGAAACATAGCATAACATTTCCCTACACCGGTAATCTATTCCATAAACATGTATAGAAATCAATGCACCAACAGTTTTGAAAAGTACATTTAATGACTAAACATGCTTGAGACAATGAGTACAAACTATTTAACTATATATGAAAATAATTACACGGGCGATGTGACACTAACCTATGTGACTCTATTTTGTTCTTCGTTGCGATGCTAAATGGAATTGATGTATTAATTCTTGTATCATCACATTCATTTACCTGTTCAACTGTCATTAATTATCATAATTAGGGGTGTAAATAAGTCGAGTCGAGTCGAGTATTTGCCTTATCAAGTCTGGCTCGTTTAATCCTTAATGAGCTCGAGTTCGAGCTCGATAAGTGAGCTCGAGCTCGTTTGAAAAGCTCGAGCTCGAGATCGAGCTCGTTTGAAAAACTGTAGCTGAGGTTAAGTTTTTTTATAAAATAAGTTTTCAAATATTATAAAAAATAATATTATAATATAAAAAGCTTTCAAATATATATATAATTATATCGAGTAGCTTGATAAGCTTTCGAGTCGAGTCGGGTTGAGCTCGGACTCGATCTCGTTTATCATACGAGATCGATTGTAGGCTCGAGCTCGAGCTCGAAGCTCGACAAGCTCGTTAACGAGTCGAGTTTGAGCTGGCTCACGAGCCGACTAGGCTCACTTACACCCCTAATCACAACTATTATGCTAAGACAGTGATATGACATGG
>NW_021340309.1:0-225 GCF_001605985.2 Dendrobium catenatum
CAGATTTTGGAGAGAGGAGAGAAGAATATCAGCGTCGAGGTGCTGAATTTCAGCGTCAAGGTGCTGATTTTGAAAGGGGAAGAGGAGATTATGACGAAGAATTCGGTTACCAACGTCGGAGGGAGGATCGGGACACTTGGGGAGCACCTCATCTTCGAGGAATGGGAAGTTATGGAGAGTACCGTGGAAACGGAAGGGATCCGAAGGTAAGGAAGTTGAAGATGC
>NW_021340310.1:0-256 GCF_001605985.2 Dendrobium catenatum
AGGGTCCGGTGCGGAACTGGATCCGGATGAAACAGCTGTTGAGACGACAATTTCTACCTACTGATTTTGAGCAGTTACTTTACATTCAATACCAACAATGCCGGCAAGGACCAAGATCGGTCAGTGAGTATACAGAAGAATTTTATAGACTGTGTGCCCGCAACAACCTAGCTGAATCTGAAAATCAGTTAGTGGCTCGTTACACTGGAGGTTTGAAGGAAATTATTCAAGAAAGATTGGAGCTGAATACCGTCTG
>NW_021340311.1:0-394 GCF_001605985.2 Dendrobium catenatum
CAGAAGTCCGACGACGAGTAGAAGTCCGCTGATGAGAAGAAGTTCGACGACAAGGAGAAGTCTGACGTAATGTAGAAGTATGGCCTCGGGTAGAAGTACGATGAAAGTTCATCGACGGGCATAAGTCCGACGACGAGTAGAAGTCTGCTAACGAGCGGAAGTTCGACGACAAGGTGAAGTCCGACGTCGTGTAGAAGTACGGCCTCGGGCAGAAGTCCGACGAAAGTTCGTCGACGAGTAGAAGTCCGCTAACGAGCAGAAGTCTGATGACATGGAGAAGTCCGATGTAATGTAGAAGTTCGGCGTCGTGTATTAGTCCGTCGAAAGTCCTACAAGGCAAAAGTTTAGCGCAGGAGAAAATTCAAAATCGGAAAGAATTTTAACATTATAGAGA
>NW_021340312.1:0-270 GCF_001605985.2 Dendrobium catenatum
TTTTGGGTTGTGCTCAAGAAGTACTAGATATACATCCAGCAACATAAGTCTGTCTCTCCTATCTCCATCTGTTGAGGGAACCCGACAAAATAACTGCTCGTCCGCCACCTTTGCCCTTTTTTCGCGTAGTTTAAGTCATAAGGGTTAACAAATGCCCCCCAACAAATGTGGTACGCGTTTAGAGCGCATCACATTTGTTGTAACGTTATTTAACCCTGTGGATCTCCAAATAATTATTCTGGATATCACACCGGAGGTTTTCATTTTGTG
>NW_021340313.1:0-265 GCF_001605985.2 Dendrobium catenatum
TTTTTCAAAAATAGTGTTTTAGAAAACCTTGAAAAAATGATTATATCAAATTTTGGTAATCGTAACACTGCGGAGGGTTATTCAATAACTCGTCCACCACTTTTTGATAACATTTCGTTTGATTTCTGGAAAATTAGAATGTCTACATTTTTGTAATCTATAGATTACCACATGTGGATGTTACTAAATGATGGGTATGTTGCACCGTTTAAAATTGTTAATGGTTTAAAAACTCCTGTACCATTTATTGAATGGAGCAATGAGG
>NW_021340314.1:0-234 GCF_001605985.2 Dendrobium catenatum
ATCTTGTGAGATTAAATGATTATACAAATCAAATCAACGGGCCTCTAAAGGAGAAACTTTCATTACATGAATTTTTTTATTTATATTTAATATTGTACAACTTTTTGGGATTTTACTCTTTTAGATATGGTGTATAAGACATTGAGAGAAATAATCTGCTTGCATCAGTGTGATGCCCATATATTTTTCTAAGGTGTCTTTATTTTTTTATTCACTTTTGTTTGCTTTTATTTT
>NW_021340315.1:0-486 GCF_001605985.2 Dendrobium catenatum
TACAAATTCCCTAAACACCCTTCTAATTCAAATTTTCTCTCCAAACAAAGTGTTTAACGCATGCTTGGGCCCACCCAATCTTTCGCCCCCTCCTCTGCTTGGTTCCGCCTGGCATTGGGCCGCCGGGTGTAGAACCGGACCGGTCCAACTGGGACCGGTCCAAGCATAACACAATCTCCTTAACATTTTCCCCGACCAATTTAGTTTCTTGAATACATAAAATATTTATCTTTTTATAAATCATAATATCTATTAATTTGCTTGTACGAGTACCTATATTCCAACAATCTATCATACATTTAGTTTCATGAACTATCTTTTTTGTCTACATCTGTCCATAATGTGAGAACCCTTACTTATTTAACACTGCACCTGGATGCCAGTGCAGCAACCCTTGCACGTTTTTCGCTATATATATGTATGTATCTCTCTCTCTCTCTCTCTATTCACATCCTCTAAACTTGTGGTATATTTTTCATGCAACAT
>NW_021340316.1:0-218 GCF_001605985.2 Dendrobium catenatum
GACCAAAGGATTCAATTAATTATAACTCCTTTTGGATTGGTCTACCACCCTCACCTCCTTTATTGTTAAGTGCTTATTTGAAGAAGACTCCTTTAGTTGTTAAGTGCTATGATAATATCTTTCATGTGTGAAGGTAATTTTTAAAGTATTGCATATTCCTTAAAAAAAAGACTCTATTAGGAAAAAAATTAAAATGATTATTTATGCAGAAAAATTTA
>NW_021340317.1:0-1430 GCF_001605985.2 Dendrobium catenatum
TTAAAATCGCTCGAGACGATCCATTTTTGGACAATCCTTCTGGACGATCCACTATTCATCTTGGACGATACACGTGGCACATGATTTAAAACGTTTTAAATTTGGCCAGTATGATCAATTATTGACCATCATCCTAAACAATCCACTTAATCAGCCTAGACAATCTATTTTTTCAACGGTCGCTTGACTCCTCGGGATGATCGCATAAGTCTAATCGTCCAGGATGATAGCTGATTGACCCAGATAATCGAACCACCTTTTTTACCAAATGGCCTGTACCTAATTATTGAACCAAATCGGCCTGGATGATTCTACGTTTGTCCTGGACGATCTGGCTGTTTCTTTAAATATAGCCTAAATTCAACCTTGTTTTCTTCACACTTCCTTCTCTTTAGCTTTCTACTCCGTGATTGCATATTGTTTCTTATTTTTTTCTTGCTTATGGCTAACAAAAAATTTGCTCAACAAACCTCTGGAAGTTCCTCAAGAGCCACGCTGGACCCTCGATTCAGGGAGATAGACGATCAGGCTGCCTACCACCGCTATAAATATTACAGCATTACTATCTCCCGAACAATCCATCCAGTCCACTTTCCATATCTGGTACTAGACCTTTTTACTCACACTTCTCTGTGCTTTATTCTCACTCTTGTAGTCTCCTTTAATTTTGAACTTCTTTTTGAATTTTTTGCCAACCTCTACATAAATTTTACCTACACTGCCCTCAAATCTTATGTGTATCGACGCTCTATCAAGATCATATATCAGGATTGTGCTGAACTATTGTAGCTGTCCACCACTGGGGATAAGCTGCATACCCTTATCTCTTATCCTGACTATGACTAGTCCTCTACAAATATATTTCTTCACCACACCAATGCACCCTATCATGTTGGAGAGACTAGCTCTTTACTCAAAGATGCTAGGATAATCCAACATGTCCTTCGCACACTATTATTTCAAAAGGCGGAGATCGAAGTCCACATCACTCCACTTCTTTCACTTACTACCTTTTATGTTCTAGCCCATAGAGAGTTTAATGCTACTGACGTGATCTTTCTATGCATTGAACATTTGACGACAATCCATGATCCAGGTCATAAGAGGAAACTCAACCTTGCTCTAAGGCACCTCATATCTTATCTTTTAGAATCCAAATACCAACTTTAATATCCTACTCCTCCTGACCTTCAGCCTCCCTTCTACTCAAACAGTTCTTTTAATGTCCTTCATAGTACTCGTCTCTACCCAGGGGATGAGGAAGCTCGGGGAGCCAAGGAGGAGGAGGCTCCTGCTCCTATTCCTGAACCTGTTCCTCGCTGCTAGCACTCTCAGGTAGATCATTTGGTGGAAACATTTGATCAGTGGGAAACCCACTTCGAGACATATGTTTAGATAGTTGCTATTTTCATGCTTTACATTTTTGCAAC
>NW_021340318.1:0-207 GCF_001605985.2 Dendrobium catenatum
TGGGGAGCGCTTCCATTCTCAAATAAATTGTGATAAACTTTGAAAATTGAAATGATCTCTTCAGTTAAATAGGACGGGAAGAGAGGTTTGATTGTTGAATGGAGATTCAGATCCAAAATTGCGGATCGATCGGGGGCGCTGTTGGTTGGATAATATTTTATGGAATTTCTGTCTACTTTTTGATAATAGGATATTAATATTATTACG
>NW_021340319.1:0-222 GCF_001605985.2 Dendrobium catenatum
AAATGAATATTCACTGTTTTTTAAAGAATTAAGTAAAATAAAATAATTTTTAAATGAAATTAATTTTAAAATATCCGGGACGAAAATACGATCGATTCGAGGTATTGTGCGCAAAAATCAGATCAAAAATGAATTTTCTATGATTTTTAAAGTAAAAATAGGCTTAAAAGTATTTAAAATAAATGAAAACTCCAGAAAAACTCTCGGCGCGACAAGTGGCGG
>NW_021340320.1:0-431 GCF_001605985.2 Dendrobium catenatum
AAGTACAAGTATTTAAATAAGTATCAATGGAAGAAACGCCTAACCAGTTATCATGCCAAAAACTAATGTCACCTTTACCCAACCCCCAATGAATATAATTTTCAGCAATCCCTTTAATACTACAAAGCCTTTTCCAAGTTCTCGAATCATTGGACTTAAAATACCCAAAAGTAGGGTGCATCTTGCTACAATATTTAACATTCATATACTTAGCCCATAAACTAGCATTGGAACGAAACGAAAACCATAATTTATGAGAAAAAGCAGTAGCCGTATCGTACATAGATTTACATCCAAGGCCACCTTCCTCTAATTTCCCACAAATTTTATTCCAAGCCGACCAATGAATAACATTCGTCCCCATCTTAGCCCCCCAGAAAAATTTATTGAACAACTTTTCCATTCTAGAACATATAGCAGGAGAAGGCATT
>NW_021340321.1:0-2541 GCF_001605985.2 Dendrobium catenatum
CAGTGGAGATAAATGCGAGAGCATCGACCTTGTCTTCATGCGAGTGAGCAAGGAAGAAGAAGAGATTTCGGCGCCTTGATCGTGCGAATCCAGAGCCGAGAATGCGAGAGAGAGAGAGAGAGAGAGAGAGAGAGAGAGAGAGAGAGAGAGAGAGAGAGAGACGAGCGAATCGGGTTGGGGGCGATTTTGGGCTTCTCACGCGAACTGGAGAGAGTGACCGTTTTAGGGCTTCGTTCGGCTTCCTTGTGCTTAATCGAGCAAGAGAGACGATTGAGAGAGGGCTTTCGTTCGGCCTTCTTGCGAATGGGAGAGAGAGAGAGAGATCGGTTCATGCGAACTGTAGGCGTGAGGGAGAAAAATCGTGGGGGCTGGGTGGTTTGCCGAAAATAAGAGGGAGAGGGTGATTTTTCTCTGTGTGCGAATGAGAGAGTAGCAGAATAGTTCTTGAATGAGAGCCGTTCGCGAAATGAGGGAGAAGGGGGCGGTTTCATGCGAACAGAGAGCTAGGGTTCTTGCGAATGAGAGAGTGGGGCTGTTCGCAAAATGACAGAGGGGCGACGGGCTGAGAGGTCTCTCGCCTGGGCATCTTGCGCGAGAGAGGGCGTTCAGTTCTGCAAAAATGAGGGAAACAGAGTGGTAGTTTCGGTTCTTGATCGTGCGAATAGAGAAGAAGTTCTGATTTGCTGAGAGACGAAGATGATTTTGGGATTTCGTTTCTCTGTATGAGTATAAGAGAGTGGGAGAGGAGTTGTGCGAACTGCAGAGATGGGGCTGGGTGGTTTTGCGAATCAAAGGGAGAGAGGGATCGTAGGGGATGGTATGAACCCGCTGATCAAACCCAAAATCATCTCTTAATTCAAATTAAATGGCTAAGATTAAATCATGCTTTAAAGAAAGATTTAAGGGCTGATTCTAGTTTGATCAAAATTAAATCAGACTTTATTAGATGTAATTATGGGTTTGATTGGTGAGTTGATTTGAGTTTAATAATACATCAATTTGATCAAAAAAAAAAAAAAAAAAACTAGGTCACATTAAATTGAGTCGATCGACATCGACGAATCATAAATCAAGTTTGATTTGAGTTCATTTGGAGTTGAGTTAAAATTGGATTGAATTGATTTTGATTCGAGTTGAGTGACAGGTTCGAGCCGATGCTACGTCAGTGGGCGTCCACCTAAGAGAAATCCTGCGGGTGCGACATCTACACTAGGCTACGAAAAACCTAAGTACTAGAGTTGATTCCAGGGAATTGACCTCGAATAATGAGGTCAACAACTGGTAGAGAAAGTCAGATTGAAATCAACATTGTTAGCATTCCACTTAACCCAAATTCTGTCAGGGTTAGAAAGAGAGAAATTGTGACAGGAGTTTTCCAAGGGAAAAAGCTTATGGTTAGCCAGTAACCACTGGTTATTAAGGTTGCTATGGGATATCTTTGCTTCCAGGATGAACTGGATGTCAAGGTCATGTTTTTTGATAAGGTTTTTGCAGCATAAAACTTTGTCAGGGCTGTTAAACCCGTGAATATTCCAGGCTGCGAAATTGGGAAGGGTCATTGGTTCTTTAAAGTGGGGGTAGAGGCGTTTTTGGCTTTGCCTCTAGTTTGTTTTTGGCTGTGAAGGTCTTGCTTTTGATTTTTGGATTTATTTGATCTAGAAGTGGATTGCTCAGAGTTTGAGAGTATATTGGGTTGGTGGTTCCGTGGTGAAGTTTGTGGTGGGCTATTTTGGTTGGGGTTGTTTAGAAGATGATCATTTGCTTGGCTACGGGATGGGGATTGTTTGAGTTCAGCTTTGTCCGGGATAGACGAAGCCTAAAATTGGTTTTTAGTTTTGATGGTAGGAGGATTATTTGGGTGTGTGGTTGCATCAGCAATGCCTTGGATTTCTCCAGAGGGAGAGTTTAGGTTAAGGATTAAAAGATAGTTGGGAGGAGGTGGGAGAGATGGGTTACTTGTAGAGGGCAGGATGGTTTTCTGTTGGGTTGTCAGTTTGGGGATTGTAAGCCTTGGTGGAGGAGTTTAACGAGGCTTCTGGCTCATGCTTCTTCCTCTCGATTTGGGAGCTGTCTGAGGGCGGAGAACAGGGTCTTTGGGGCAGAGAGTTTGTGGATGCATAATGGATCCACACTGAGAACAATGTTCAGGTTTCCAATTGTACTATATTCTAAGAGGGAATGTTTTACCATTGACACTGTAGAAAATTTCGTCTGGCAAGGGGGAAGTGCTTGTGATTTGAACACATACCTGAGCAAAAGTCAAACGGGTTTTAGCAGCCGTAAGAGCGTCTACAGCAAGAGGTATTCCAATACAACTAGCGAGTTTAGAGATACCTTCTGGTGTCCAACAAGAGAGAGGGCAGTTCATGATGTTGATCCACAGTGGTATCGAAGGGAACTCCTCCCGTTTCGGAACAAATTCAGAAGTCCACTTTTGCAGGATAAATGGTTTTCCGAAGAAGAACCATGGTCCACCCGTCCAAGCAAGCTCGTAATCCTCAATTGCATAAAACTTAAGGAGAAAGAATCATTCCTCAAGAG